>NW_019263518.1:0-6807 GCF_002742605.1 Olea europaea var. sylvestris
TTTTTTTTTATATGTGTCCATTAATGAACAATATTTTGAGTTCACATGTTAAGAGCAATCTTTTATTGTGATTTTTAGATTACCATTGCATATGCACACATAAAGTATGTCAAACAGGTTGAGATTGGTTCATTCACACGAACAATCGCCTCAGACACTTTGAGGTGTGCTGAGATGAAACACAGTGATCATATTGTGTATATGATCCAGTCGCCTTGATGAGATATCAAGATGAGATTACAACAAGTAATCGGTATGAATTTAGTTTTTTTGCTATCCATTAGACCTATTTTTACAGCCAGATCGAGTTCTCAATTTGAGATTACCTAGAGGAAAAACATATGAGGAGAATTCGGGTTAGATATCGAGGAATATCTTAACTATGATCTGTACGATGTATTTAATTTGCAAGATTTGACATACGTCCTAAAGAAGGGAGAAAACATCGTAACACATGTTTTCATACCACGTGTGCTTTAACAACCAATGAAAAATGAAAGAATTGATCCCTGTTTCTTCATTATGTGAGTCTTTGAGGCATATTTGACCTCACTTATATATACCCTTATTACTTTTGACCGTTTTTCATAATTTTATTTCACTGTTGCTACTTTAACATGTTGTCAATAACTATGGTTGATTTGATTTGATGGGACATGTCTAGGAAAGCAATTGATTTGAAATGAAGGAATTGAAGTAGGAAAATAAGGCTATTTAACTAACACCTCAGCTTGTATTCACCGGTCGGACAATTGTGTTGATTATTTGAGTTTTGTGACACAATTGTGAATATAATATAAATCAAAAAGTTGAGTATGTTCTAAAATAAATTGAGGGTTCAGAAATACTTGAATGGTGTTACAAAATATCTTTGGGGTATAGCGAGAAATATAATTCCTCTTTCAGAGCTGCTATATATCCCTTACACGTGTATAGTGTTGTGTGCTCTTAATTAACTCGTTGGTCACACGATCCATTTACCAGTATGAACTTGGAGATGTTGAGACTCATATAATTGATATTATATTAGAATTAGGTCAAGCCCATCATGTGTAAGTGGGAGATGTTGGAAGAAAACGGGTCGCCCATATGGGTTGATCCGACCCGATCCGATTTGCATGGAAATGAATTTTGGAGGAAGTGGTTGAAAGTTGAATTTGAAAGTTAACCTCCCCACCACCCATAACTCCCATCATCAATTTCCATTCTTCATAATTTAGAAAAGCAAAACAAAAAGATATTCAAAATTCGGGTTCTTTCAGGTGTAAAAAAATTGAATGCGGGTTGGAGGCTTGATTTTTGGGAAAATTACATCTCTAATTGGGTTCTTGGATTGTGAACAACAAATTTCTTCCTTGGTGATCGAGTTTTGACCAAGAAGCGGGTACGAGGCGATGTTGGAGGAAAGCAATCAATAGGCAAGTAATTCAACCTCATTTTTGGGATTTTCAAGTAAGTTTCACAACTTAAATTCGGTTAAAAGCATGAAAGCATGTTTTACAACAAGTTATCATTTGGCCGCATCCTTGAACGAGAAATCCTTTCACTTTCTTCAGCAAACTTCCCAGGAGGCAAGACTTCACAGGAGATCTCCTTCAACCCAGCCATTATTACGCTAAAATGGACAGACTCATAAACCTGTAAAAGTAGAAAAAAGAAATACATTTTAAGTCATTGTTATAAAGTGACTATTTTCTTTACCAATATGGAGAAAAATACTGTTTAATCTACGATATGGAGAATCAATCCAATAGCAAAAGAACATAAAATAACAACAAATATGGTTTAAAGTAATAACAACAGTATTAGTTAACATCTTTGACAATTTCTTACTGATGCAATAGACCCGAGCTGGATTAATTTGCAAATTAGTGTATGATTATGTCATCCAATAATTCAAAAATAGAGAAGGTAACTTCAAAAATTAGCAAATATCAAAGATGAGAACTTGCGATTCACACTTTTTTAACTGGCAATTAATCAAGAAAAGAAATAGCTCCAATAGTTCAGTTGGACCAATAATTTGAAATTATTCAGAAACTATGTTAATTTGGAACCAAATTTTGGCAGCATTGTAATTTTCCTGAAGCTAGCTATCATCATTTCACAAATTACGAAATAGCCGTGTTTATGTATAATCTCTTTGAAACACAATGTCATCATTACTTCAAGACCTAAACACCTCAGTCAAAAGCTTCACGGGCTATAAATTTACAAATGTCTTTTCAAAATTTGAAAACTCGAACAAAGAAACTTACAAAAATGGAGAGCGAGATGGAGGAGGAGGAAATAACTTGGATGGAGTGTTAAAGTCCGTCTTCAGAAACGGAAAATGTGAACAGAGATGGCGAATGACGAAATAATGGTTCAACGATCGTCTTTGCAAATAGCTGTCTTCACAATAACTAAAATCTTGGCTGGAGTGCCACCAGGCAGCTTAATTTTCGTCGAGATTTCAAGTGTTCAATTTGGGGAAATTCGTTTTCCCTTTTTGATGTGATAATGTTGTTCAAAACCAACAACAATAATAAAATAAAATAAAAAAGGGTCCATCGCATGGCCTAATACTGAGACCAAATGGTCTCAGCATATGCAAACCATGTGACCACATGGGTTTGTACCATGCGGTCGCATGGTAGTGAAATTCGACAGTTTCGTAGCCGTTTTTGACCATTTGTGATTCAAATTTGGTGACCTTTGGCTCGTGCTTTGGCACCATTTCGTGCATCTGAGTTTTGCCTATAAATAGTGGATCCATATTGAAGGCAAATATGATGAAAAAACATATGAGAATCATTATCACTTCAAATGTAAAGATTAAAATCCAGATTTTATTCATATTCAAAACCCATTGTGTTCTTCAAGTTTTGGAGATTACACTCGTGCTTTAGTGTTTAATCTCTTCCAAGGCTTGTTAAAATCCTACAAACCACTTGCCGGAGATCCTTTGAAGCATTCCAATCAAAGGAGAGAGGGCAAATATCGTTTGAGGATAGCGATATCGTGTTCAAGCCATACCAGTAATACAAGTTCGTGATTGTCTCATTCTTGTCATTGCCAGTTCGTGTTTCGTGATATCTATTCCAAACCGGTGAATTTTCTCCAACACTTTCTTCAATTGGAAGACGTAATTTCCAATTAAGGTAATTTCTATTTATGTTTCTTCCCAACACACGAGTCCATCACGTGCTGCTTTTTCTTCCTTTTAGTTTTCCCTCCAATTTCTTTGCCAGGTCAAATTTTTTAAAACCCTGTCAAAACCATTTGTCACTGAACCTATCCAAGAAGGTTAATTCCAACAATAATGCTATTTGAACAGATTCCTTTGCACAGATGTTGAACAAGTAATAAAAAATTAATAAACAATGAGGACACGTGGCTGGAAGGGAAATAAGGAAAAAAACCCAATCTGATAATAAATGGGAGAAACACGTTATCTCCAAATTAAAATTGGCTCATTATCCCCAACCCAAATTGAAATTGGCTCAATTTTTTGTACTTCAGTCGATGAGGTCGGGACTTCGAAGTTCGACACCGGCGAACCTCCCGTGTGAGTCTTAGCTCATTGTCCCTAAAATCAAAGAAAACGGTGGAAGTTGGCAAGCATTTCTCTACTTCTAGTCGGTGAGGTCGGAACTTCGACACCGGCGAACCTCCCGTGTAGGTCTTAGCTCATTGTCCCTAAAATCAAAGAAAACGGTGGAGGTTGGCAAGCATTCGAAGCTTTACATCCCCATCTTTCTCTAGAAAGGCTCTCTTTGAAGGGAAAAAAAAATTGTGAAAAACAAAAACTCTATATTAGGGCTTTCAGAGGCGCAGAGAGAAGTATTTTCTCATTCCGTTTATTTCTCAGGTAATTTATTTACACCGCTTTGCTTTTTATGAATTTTGTAATTTTTTTTATAAAGTTTTTGATTATCTGTTTTGATATTAGTTACTGAAGTTAAGTTTAAATTTTGGTGCTTATAGATTCGTTTATTGGATGAATCGCGCTTGATTGCTTTGTCAATTATTTTGCAGTTAAAATAGTGAGATCAAGAAGCATCATAACAATTTCTGTAAATTGCTGAAACATAAGAAAATATCTGAAGATCAGAAATAGCTCATACTCTGATAGAATTCTTGTTGGTATTTTCAATAGTATAGCGCAATGAGCAAATGGCTATAAAAACCACTGGTGATGCATTTTTAAATGGAATTTCAACTTTTTCAATAGCATTAAATTGAGTTTATAACAATGGTCAGTCCTCTCCACTCATTACGTTCATGCAAAACACTAATGATCAATAATTTGGGTGGTTGATTGTGGTTGTAGAATGGGAGGAAAGAATTCCAAAATTTGTCATAGTTGCAGATCGAAGGGACACTTGTTTGATGAATGCCTAAGTAAGCGTCGTTGCCCCGTTTGCAAGAGTGGATTCCAGAAGTGCTTCGAGGTGGAGAGAGAGACCGATAACAAAGGAAAACTATTCAAATGCTGTAGTCAGAAATGCGATTTTTGGGAGTGGGTTGGAGAAGGAGAATCGAGTGGTGAATCAAGTGGTGAATCAAGTGCTGTCGATAGCAAGGCGAATCCAATATCAGAAGAATCAGTGTCAGATTTGTCGCGCATGTTTCAATATCAAATTCATCTCCCCGACGAAGAAGAGGTTCAGATTTCGATGAACATGAACATGACAATTCGCAAGGGCAAAGCAACCGTGGAGAAGAATGACAAATGAAAGTGGCTGGCTGCATTAGTAGCCCCATTTTTTAATAAACTTTGATGTTATGTATGCTTGCATTTCTTGTTCAAACTTCATGTTATTTAGTGATGTTAATGACCTAGTTGTTCTTAATGACGTATTTTTTAATGACTTAGTTGTTCCATATCTAGAGAGTACGAATATCGTGTTGATTTTGGGGTGACACTCAAATTCGACATAAATATAGAAAATGTTTTGAAGTGGCACTGTGTACGCGGTCCATTCATTACCATGAGAAATATCGAACGACATTTGAATATTGTACCAAACGAACACATTCAACGAGTAGACATCAAGTAATGCAATTGAAGTATGTTACCGCTTCAAATTGTGCATGTGGTCGAATTTACTCAATTGGGATCTTTATAATTATTTACAAATTAACTTTTTTACTACAATTTGATAAAAACTTTTTGATTCATTTTGATGCACATTTTCAGTACAACATCACATGAATATATTCTCATATCCATCCAAACCATTTGCAAGGACTTCAGTGTGTGTCACGGAAACAATGTCTCCGTGACACACACACACGGAGAAACTCTCTCCTATGTCATGGAGAGAGTTTCTCCGTGACACACTGCCCCGGAGCAGTGTGTCAAGGAGAAAGTGTCTCCGTGACACACTGCTATGTGTCACGAAGAAACTCTCTCCGTGACACACTGTCACGGAGAGTGTTTCCATGACACACTTGCGTGACACATGTGTGTCACTCAAGTGTGTCACGGAGACACTTACACACGTTTTTTTCCATTTTTTCTGGTTTATTGTTGTTCGAGGATGTGGTTTTGTAAACAAAAATAAAATATAATCTACGATCAATTGTATACTTTTTTAAGTTCGTCTTCTATATTGAGTGTGTCCCTTGAAATGAAGAACATATCAGTCGAAAGTAACTGTCAAAACGAACAGGTCGATCCCCGTTGCGCAGCGGCAAACACTAGTCGGGGCGGCAAATCATTGAGAAATTTTGAAAATGTTTATAAATAGTTTGGTGTAAAATTTCAGCTTGCAGGTTGCAATGCATATAATCCTGAGAAGTTTTGATCTTTCAGTTTCTACCTCTTTCTATTTAGGCGTTTTCAAAATGTGCGGGACAGTCCATGCATCTATTGCTCAGATCATTAACTAACACGTTCAACACAAATGTACAGCTATACAAAATGTAAGCAAAACACAAGTCTTGAAATTTGTTCACTTAAAATCACGCAAGTTTCTTATCAAACCAATTCTTATTTCTACATGCAAGAAATCACGCAAGTTTCTTATCAAAAGATCTAAGGTTCTCACTGCTATCAACAGACTGAATAAGCTAAAAAGAACTAAAGTAAAAAACCATGATTTTAACTTCCAGGTTACAAGCTTCTCGTTACCTTTAGAGTTTCACAACCTAAAGAACTAAAGTAAAAACCATGAAATCCAAATTGTTCGAACAGCATTATTGTATAACAATGACCAATGCAGGGCATGTTTTTCATCCCCATTACAGAGTTTTCCTTTTCTTTAACATTGGACGAGATGCCATTTTACGCTTGAGCAGGGCAGTTCATGGTTTATCATCCCCATTACAAATTTTTCGTTTATTTTAATGTTGCGGCTTTTGTTAAATATCTCCATCTCCACTGTCATTCAATTTTTTTTAAGCAATGACATTTTTCATGCTTTGCAAACACACAAATTAAATATGTCGAATTGGAAAATTTTGAAGATGACATTTAACAGTGTGTCACTTGGGTTCGACGGTGTCGGCGAAGACATGCTGTTCGGAGGTGCTATCGGATTCGAAAAACTGGCCGACGGGAATGAAGGCCGGGGAGAGAGGTGAATGAGGGAAAATGAGGAGGGAAAATGCTGACTTCCAATTTGGGGGAGGAAAGGTTTGTACCAGTGGTCTGCCAAATTTGTCCCGTTTTTCAAATAATTTCTACTGTTCATTGATGTGCTCATTATTAATTTTTTATTACCTGTTCATAATTTGTGCAAAGGAATCTGTTCGAATAGCATTATTGTAATTCCAAACCCAATCATTACTGGAGATATGAGATATTCATGGACAAAA
>NW_019263518.1:13073-15376 GCF_002742605.1 Olea europaea var. sylvestris
TCATTACCTACTACCCAGATGGAGTCAATCAAAGACTTGAAAATTTGCAAATCGAATGGATTACCACACAAAAAAAGTCACCGCTCGTTTAGCAACTTTGATGGTTCGACCTACTCTTAGAGATCGGATAATAGAAGCACAGAGTAAAGACTCATTCTTGCAGAAGATCAAGAACGAGATTGATACTAAGAAGAGAAAGGATTTTGAAATAGCTTCGAATCAGGTATTAATGTTTAAAGGAAGAATTTGCATACCTAAGGATGAAGTTTTGAGGAAAGAGATATTGGAGGAGGCTCATTCCACCCCATATATCGCACATTTTGATGGTACGAAAATGTATCGAGACCTTCAAGATACATTTTGCAAGAGGAATATGAAAAGAAGTATAGACTTATTTGTGACAAAATATAGACTTATTTGTGACAAAATACATAGTGTGTCAACAAGTTAAAGCAGAACATCAAAGACCGACAGTTGTTAAATCTATTGGACATACCTGAATGGAAGTGGGAGAATATCGCAATGGATTTTGTGGTAGGATTTCCAAGGTCAGCAAGAGGACACAATGCTTTTGGATAATAGTGGATCATCTTACAAACTCCACTAATTTTCTTCCAGTAAAAATGACATTTAGTCTAGATCAGCTAGCGCGGTTGTACATTAGAGAGATTGTAAGATTGCATGGTGTCCACATATCTATTGTGTCCGATAGAGATCCAAGATTTACGTCAAAGTTTTGAAAGAGCTTACAAGGAGCTATGGGAACGAAATTGCATTTCGGTACTGCATATCACCTTCAATCTGATGGTTAGTCTGAAAGAACCATTCAAACTTTGGAAGATATGCTAAGGGCTGTGTTCTAGATCTAGGAGACAGTTGGGAATCGTATCTACCCTTGGTGGAATTTACATATAATAATAGTTTTCAGGCAACTATTGGAATGGCACCATATAAAGCTCTATATGGTAGAAGATGCAGATCGTCTGTTTATTGGGATGAGGTCAGAGAAAATAGAGTTTTGGTCCAAATATCATTGAAAAGACAGTGGAAGCCATTGATAAGATCCGTACCAAGATATAAGCAGTACAAGATAGACAAAAGAGCTATGTAGATACCAGAAGAAAAGACTTAAAATTTGAAGTTGGAAAAAAAGTTTTTCTAAAAGTGGCACCAATATATGGTGTACTTAGGTTCGGAAAGAAAGGCAAACTACGACATCGTTATATCAGACCTTTTGAAATACTTGATAGGGTAGGAAATGTGACTTATCGATTAGCTTTGCCGCCTAAACTATCAGCAGTTCACAACGTGTTTCATATATCAATGATCAGAAAGTATATGCATGATCCTAATCACGTGTTCAATTATAAATCCCTGGAAGTACAGAAAAATTTATCTTATGAGGAATTATCGATTAAAAAATTGGATCGAAAGGTACATAAATTTCGGAACAAGAAGATTCAACTGATCATAGTGCAATGGAATCATGGAGTAGAAGAAGCTACTTGGAAAAGAGAAGAAGAAGTTAAAGACAAATACCCGACACTCTTTGCCAAACCATAAGGAAAATTTAGAGGACGAAATTTTGTTTAAGGTGTAAGGGATGTAGAAGTCCAAAAAAATAAAATGAATTTAGGCTCATATTTTTAGGTGATGATCTAGCGCCATGAGCCTAGCCCATAGACGAATCTTATGCTTGACCTACATAGAATGAAAGCCCAATACTAGTCCAATGTTTCTTAAATAAATTTATTTACAATTTTATGGCGGTTCAACATGCAACACAAGTCCGACCACCATACATGTTTTTTTAAACATATATATATATATATATATATATTTGAAAAAGTTATGATGGATTCAATGTCTCCCACTGCTTGTACCCGACAATTAAAATTTATATTTTGTATAGTAAAATTTCCAAGACTAGATTTGCTTACACGTTAATTTTTTTAAAGTGACTAAATCATAAGTTTAAAAATGAGAAGTAAAAGAGATGTTATAGATTTCTACTTGGGGATTTATGTTGATATTTTCTTAACTTGTTAAGTGAATAAATTATTGCAGGGACCAAGGATAAAATTTATTTAATGACAATTCATTTCATATTCCAAATAAAAGCCATATTTTATATATAATATGGTTGAATGTTCAAAGCACTAGTAAAACACGTTTCAAAACTTGGTGGAATAATCAACACATTTAACAACAAATTTAAATGCATGAAATGAAATGGCAAACTATCTTCAATTTTTTAATTGGTTAATAACAGTTAAGATAGGAAACAGATAAAAAAAAAAAAA
>NW_019263518.1:23374-25806 GCF_002742605.1 Olea europaea var. sylvestris
ACGAGTTTGATTTTGTCATACCACGTGACATTTTTCGTCACATGTATTGTCCTAATACATTGCTAGATGTCAATCTGGGATGGCGAGTGTTGGTGATAAATTAAAAAGGTGTTTTAATTTATCAATTTGATTAGATCAAAATAATATTTCACGTCGTTAGACATCGTGATCGGGAACCTGATGGATCACATACAAAAGGAGAACTGGAAGTTTGTGATTTATCAATTAATTAATTTAATAAGCGTTGGATAAATTAATTAATTGGGTTGCTTATTTATTGGTCCGACGCAATTAATTGGATTAATTAATTCACGGACTAGATTTAATTAAATGGGTTAATTAAATATTGATCGGGTTATGCCAAGCTCATTTGGGCTTATATAAATAAATTATTAGGGTTTACAAATCTATAGAGAGAATTCATTATTCTTGCTAGCACAAGAAGAAAATCATAATTCTACAATCTTGTTCTCTGTGTGGATCACCGTTGGAGGCTGGACAATTGGACAGTTGTGGAAGGCAGATCAAGGTTGTTGGAACAAAGAAAAAGCAAAAAGGTTTGCAGATCTAGAAAAATGTATGATTTTTATCACAATTTCTATCTAAACACAAAGACGATTCCTGGTAAGAATCGAAATTTGTTTTAATTTTCGCTGCGCATGTTAAGTAGATTCCCAACAAGATGTTATTTGTTATTGTTCTGATAGATCGACATGATATGTTAAAAAAAAATCATTTGTTAAGACGAAGACTTATTCTTCACCAGTACTATTCTCTAATTTTGACTAATTGTTTGATTTACTACAGGCATTCCACAGATCGTGAGGTTGCCATTATGATGCTTTTGGCATACCTTTCCTACATGCTATCCGAAGTAAGTATTTTGCACAACTTGTAAGGAGCTTATAGAACTTGGCATTCTTCTTTGGCAACTTTTAAGAAGCTTTTACCTAGTGTTCCAATTTAACAGATGAAAGTTTCTTTCGGCCATAATATGTCGTGCAGTTATTCAATTTAAGTGCTATACTCACTGTATTCTTCTGCGGCATTGTGATGTCACACTACACTTGGCATAATGTCACCGAGAACTCAAGAGTCACCACCAAGTATGGCGTTACCTTGTCACAAAATAAAACTTTTAGACTACATTATTGCTTATGACACTTCCCATACCCTAAGTTTCATAATAAATTGACATTTCTTATTGATTTGTATCTTCAACTATTCTGCAGGCACACCTTTGCCACTTTGTCATTTGTTGCTGAGATATTCATATTTCTTTATGTTGGCATGGATGCTCTGGACATTGAGAAGTGGCGTATTGTAAGTAGCAGGTATGGCTTATATGTAGATGAAATATTTAGCCTCCGCTTGGCAAAATTTATAAATCATTTATAAATTATCAAATTTCATTTTAACTATACATTCCATTGGACCCACAAGTACTATCTGTCACTCAATTTTATCTATTTATAAATTAAACCTTTAATTTTTTCTCAAACGGAGGCTTAGCCACCATAATCTAGTTTCATGAACTTTGCTATAGAAGAAGAGACTTTGCATGCTGTTTGGTTAGAAAAACATTATTGACTTTTTTGTTTATTGTTAGCCTGAAGACGTCAATTTCTGTCAGTGGAATTCTGTTGGGATTGGTTTTGGTTGGACGAGCAGCCTTCATTTTTCCTCTATCATTCTTGTCTAACTTGACCAAGAAGTCTCCAAATGAGAAAATTGACTTTAAGAAGCAAGTACGAGATCAGAAATAATCATTTCAACTATACAACATTCTTCATTTGTTTGGGCTATCTAACAATGCTTCCATTTGTGATTTGCAGATTACAATATGGTGGGCTGGTCTTATGCGAGGTGCTGTTTCGATGGCACTTGCTTATAAACAGGTAAATTATTAGCTATGACTATTTCAGTGAAATAGAATGGTTTCCCCAACCTTTATCAATGATGAAAGTGCATTCACAATTTTTGAACATTTTTTTATCATACTTTTGTTGCCTAAAATCGGATGTAAGAAAGTTAAATAAGAAAATATACCCAAGTATCGACACTATTTTTTTGAATTGTGACAAGAATAGGAATGAACTAAACAGAACGAGTCGGTTCTTGTCTATTTTGGTTCAATTACCCTACATGGAACTATTTGATATTTTTATTAAATAGAATTCTTATTGGTACTTAGTTTGGTTTGCTCTAATTCATTTCCCAGTCGAACTGAGTCGTTCCTTTTGAATTTTTTGTTAAAAATATTTGCAACTGAAAATCATTTAAACCATCGAAGAATTTTTGTTAAATGAATATCATTATTAGCCTTTGTTTGAGTTACATTATTTTCATAAGAATGTATTTTTGAATAGTGTATTGATGAAAAATGTATGGTTAAAAAATAAGGAAAAGTTTTGGATTTGCGTGTAATGTTA
>NW_019263519.1:0-15374 GCF_002742605.1 Olea europaea var. sylvestris
CGTAGTTGCATAATTTTGCAGTTCATATTAACAAAAATTATGTATGCAATTAAAATAACTTATTTTCAATTTTAATCAATAAACAGTTATTTACCTATATATAAACTATTTAAGCATAGCTAAACACGTTCATAATCTGGAAGCACGAGCAACAATAAATCACGTCTATAACTTCTCAAATGCTCTTATTGTTTTCTATGAAATCAAAATCCAGCAATCATTCATTTTAGTTCAGGATTAAACAATTTGGATATTTAACAACCCAACAACTAGTTGAGAAAGTAACATTCAAGAATTATGTGAACGGAATAAGGATCGAAATATAGATAGGTGAAATTTAACCTTAAATTAACATAAACCATCTTCAATTTGAGCTTTAAGATGACATCAAATAACCAACCCTGTCATGAGGAATCAAGAGCAATTCCGAGCCATGTTTGAGAAATATATTATCTGAAAGATCCATTCATTTATTTTAGATAAGAAGTTAGAATTTAAACAATTAAATTGCCAAATGAAGTCCATTAACAACACATTTTTGAATTATATTTCTAACACGAATTTAGAATTATGTAAAAATATTAGTTCAACATTAGAACTTACTTAAAAATTAACATTCACAAAAATATGTCAAGAGATAGCAGAATTAATTATGTGGATACCATGGAGAAACAGAAAACAGTTAGAAAAGATCTAATACAAAAGTTAAAAGAAATGGTAAGATCAAAAGTGTTGATCCCAGAAAATGTTGCCAACAGATGCCGGACCCACCCGCACACACGTAAGCAAAAGTCCAACACGCTGAGACACATGGACAATCTAAAACGGACAGATCAAGGGCGTGGGAGTAGCTCAATGGCGCGGGACGAGAACGTTCGGAATCCGGCGGGATATTCGTTAATCGATTGTACAATAATTACCAATCGATGTTTGTCAATGTGTATCTAAATGTATATGAACTTGTTTGTGTTGCAAGATAATAAGATAGAGAGAATTGAGTAAAGTATGGTTTCTTGTATTGATTCTTGCATTAGCCTTTGTATGGGGTACATGGGGAGTATTTATAGTGTTACAAGTTAGATCGTGACCTTTGGTTCGGGGTACACGTGGCCTCATCCGGTTAATTTACATGTCAAATTATAGGCATCAGCCACACCTAGCCTGCTATACATTTAGTGATTGGCAGAGCCGCCTCTACTAGTGACAAGACTTAACATTTACACTCATGATAAATGTCCTATCAATCATTCTAGTAAGATCTTTGTGCAGAGGATCTCTTGGGAGAAGTGTCTATGGAAGATACTGCTTTGTGCTTCAGAGGTTGCCACCTCGACTACAGAACTTCGGCCAATAGGGCCTCGTCCACCTTTAAAGGGGCCTTGGCATATGGGCTTCGGAAGCTTCTCAAGAGGCAATGATAGATGGGCCTCGGTATATATGGGTCGGGGCTTCTATGGAGCTTGGTTTATGGGACTCGACTATGCAAATCACCTCGGCTTGAGTGCCACGTGGTTCGGCATGAGTTGGCTGTAGGTCCCGTGGGTTGCCAAAGTGTGCAAACACGTAACAATAGTCCCCCAAGTCCGATTACAGTCATTTATGTAATGCGAGGATTTCGGTGAAGTAAAGTCAATTGGTTAAATCAAAAGAAAATTTTGAAATTTTTTGTACCCCAAATAATAGTCCCCCAAGTCCAAGTATATTCGTTTATGTAATGCGAGGATTTCGATGAAGTAAAGTCAATTGGTTAAATCGAAAGAAAATTTAGAAATTTTTTTTACCCTAAATAATTGTCCCCCAAGTCCAAGTATAGATATTTATATCATGGTTGGAGTTAGAGATGTGCCGTTGTCGAGGAGTGACGAGAATGATGAAGCCGAGGTGGTTGAAAAATCGAACCTGCGGTGCTTGCTATGGCTGAAATGTAATGAAGCCGAGGTGGTTGGAAAATCGAACCTGCGAGGCTTGATGGTTGAATGATGAGGCGAAGGCCGAGGTGTTTGGGTAACCAAACCTGCGAGGCTTGATAGCTGAATGATGAAGAGGAAGCCGAGGTGGTTGGCTAACCGAACCCGCGAGGCTTGATGGCCGAATGATGAAGAGGAAGCCGAGGTGGTTGGGTAACCGAACCTGCGAGGCTTGATGGCTGAATGATGATAAAGAGGAAACCGAGGTGGTTAGGTAACCGAACCTATGAGGCTTGATAGCTGATTGATGAAGAGGAAGTCGAGGTGGTTGGGTAACCGAACCTACGAGGCTTGATAGCTGAAGTCTGAGGCACAATGATAATAATTGTTCATCGGTAGTTGTGCAAATGATTTGATATTTTGCGCATATTTTCGAGGAAAGGTGGCTGCACCGTTACAACTTCCAAGGCGCCTGCTGCCGTCGAATTAAAGTCGTATCATGAGAACAGTTGGAGCTTCTAGAAGCAGACGCGTTGGGAGAGGTGCGTGGGAGACACGCTTTAATCTGAGGTGTAGGTTTGAAAAACCATTTGAATTCTATGCCTCGGATTTGATTTAGAATGAAGGGTCCAAATTGGATGGGCTTTGATCAGACGGTTGGGGTTCGTCCTGGCCCCTTATAAAAGGCAAGAGACCCCCATTTTTCTGGATTTTCTACCTTTGCATTCTGATTTTTCATCCAAAGCTTAAGTTTTTTGACATTGAAGCTGTTTCTTCCAATCTGGCAACATTCTGTTGGCGTAGTTATTCCGGTAGGTATTTTTACGGAAAATCCCTTGCATTGCGTTCATTTGTCCTTTTCTGAAATAGAGTCCACCTCAGGTAGGGAGTTGGTCACTGTCGCGTCATTCGGTGAGGGGGCTAGTTACAGGGAGGACTTCGAGGTTGAGCAGTATGCTATGACCGAAGAGGCAGTAGACTACAGTGTAGAGTGGGAGGCGTCTAGAGTCCCTTCGAATATGAGACGGAAGAGGCTGGGGGAGTCAGGGAGAGGTACTGTGTACATCATTGTGTAGAGATGTTAGTACCCAAGGCCCATGAGCGACCCTACTATCCGAGGCCTGGATACGTGGCGGTGAGCGAGTACCTGTTTAAGGCAGGTATGTGTCTTCCTCTGCACCCCTTCTTCAGGGTGGTGCTGAGGAACTTTATGTTGTCACCGACCCAGGTTCTGCCAAATTGGTGGAGCCAATTGGTTGGCTCGTACTTCCTATGGAAGGAAGTGTTATTTGGAGAAGACATGCCTCTCCACGTCTCCATGACCCTATTCCAGCCTAAGGTAATAGGTAAGGAGTCAAGGGGGTGGTATTACTTAACTCCTTGGGGGGCTAATGCACCATTTGTGGTGGGGCTGCCTTCTTCCATTAAAGGGTGGAAGGAGTCGTGGTTCTGGGTGAGGGGCAGGTGGCAGGCGATGGAGTGAGACACAGCTCTGGCTTGCACAGTACCGACCCAGTACTACGAAGCTCGTGAGTCTCCCAGCCTAAGTAGTTTGCATTTTGTATTCAAATTTATTTTTCTAACTGTTGAGGCTTCCTTTGTAGATAGCAGTACAAGGTTCGAGTTGAGCAAGGAGAAGTTTGAAGTGATAGAGGACATTTACACGAGACCTCTCAAGCTTCGCCACTTCGACCACCTCATCGACCAAAGTCGCTACTTCCTCGATTTTGAACTGATGGCCTCCAAAGGTAAGAAGCTCCTACACTTGTGTATTTCTTTCCTTTTGTTTTGATGCTGACGCGTTGACATGTTCTGCAGACAAGTTCAAGGGAGGGAATACCCAGCCCCTGACATGGCCTCTATACTCAGGGCCACATCCACTGTGAAGGCGAGGCCCTTGAAGCCGGGGTCGACTGGTACCAAAGAGGTTTGGAGAAGGGTTGAGCGCCTCTCCAAGGACAGTAGTTCAAGGGCTCCTGAAGAGGGGACACCTCAGAGGCAGGAGAAGGTCAAAGAGCCTTGGGGAAAGGAGAAGGTCCCCGAGGAGCCAAAGAAGAGGAAGCTGGTGCACGTCACCAGCTCATCAGGAAAGTTCGGGACCTCTGTGTCCCATGAAGGCAGAGAAGTCACTCGGCTGAAGCTCCTTGCAGCTGCCTCGAAAGCGGTCAAGATTGAAGTGGTTTGATGCGCCGAGGCTGAGGAGGCCAAGGAAGAGGCTGTGAGGAGGGCAGCTAAGGCGGTAGAGGACGAGGTCGCCAAGTAAAGGCCTACGAGGTTGCAAGGGAAGTCTCTGAGCTTCCTTGCCGATAGGGAGGAGGTTCTGGCTCCAGCTTTGGTGGAGGCTCTGCCACCTGAGATCCAAAGTGCTACAGAAAGCTTCTACAAATTATGGACGGATCGATGGCAGTTGCATGCCTCCTCATGTGACACCACGGACTTGACAAGGGCCCTTGTGAGCCAAAGTGTGAGGACCTTTGGTCTCGCACTGGAGTGCAGGGAGGCCCTTACTGACTTTCAAATGAGGACCCAGTCCTTGGAGAAGAAGATGGCCTCCCTTGCAGAGGAGCTAAAGGGAGCTAGAGCCGAGGTAGAGAAAGCGAAGGCCCAAAAATTTGAAGATGCGGCCAAGCTGGAGTCTGCCTTGGCTCAGATCGAGGCGTTGACGAAGGAGGTGTATGAGTCCCAGTGCGAGGTGGCCTCCTTGACTAAGAAAGTGGAGGTTTCCAATGACCACCAGAAGGTGACTGCCGAAGCCTTGGAAAAGGCAAACTTGGAGCTAGCTGGGGTCCAAGATGCGTACAAGTTCTTGGAGGGCCAGATAAAATGGTATGTTGATGATGCGGCCAAGGCAAGGGAGGAGGCCAATGTAGTGAGGGAGGAGGCGGTGAGAGACTACATTGCCAACTTCCACAATACCGAGGGGTACAAGAGTTTTAGCACCTACTGGAGAAATTATGCCTATACTGAGATGATGGAAAGGGTTGAGGAACTTTACCTGAATCAAGACCTGTCACAGCTAAGGTCGGAGTTTGTGGATGAAGTACCTCAAACCCCAGCTGATGAGGCAGTTGGAGATGAAGTAGCAGAGGAGAAAAAGGAAGTTTTGATGCTCTGGCTGCGGAGGCCCTGACTGCTGAGGCACCTCCATCATCGTCCCAGGCTTAGGATAGTTTTCTTTTCAATTATTTCTGATGTACTGGCCTCAGGCTCCCTTTTGTAATCTTGATTGTAAATCAATATAATATCTTTTCATTCAATGTTGTTTTTCTCCTAAGTACATTGGCCTCGTCAAGCAATTGAACTTAATGTTGATTGAAGAACTAAATAACTTTAACTTGGTATCCTAACTCCAATCACTTGAACAAGTAAATTGTACGCAAGCCTCATGAGCCATGACCAATATTGGACTGCAAATGACTTAAGCTTAATAACTATAACCTGAATGGATCCTGACAATGCGCCTCGGAGTTCAAGCGAGGTGGCCGAGAGATGGGATGCTAACCTCTCCTTCGAGGTGGCGATGCTTCCCAACATGGTGGATGGTTCAGCCATGCTGAGGTTTCTCCCAGTGGCGTTCAACCTCGCCTAAGGGAGGCAAGTGCACGCACCTCGAATTTCAAACGAGGTGGCCTAGAGATGGGATGCTGGCCTCTTATCCAAGGTAACGATGCTTCCCAACATGGTGGATGGTTTGCTGAGACTTCTCCCAGTGGCATTCAGCCTTGCCTAATGGAGACAAGTGCATGTGCCTTGAAGTTCAGACGAGGTGGCCCAGAGATGGGACACTGGCCTCTCCTCCGAGGTGACGACGCTTCCCAACATGGTGGATGGTTCAGCCATGCTGAGGATTCTCTCAGTGACGTTCAGCCTCGCCGAAGGGAGGCAAGTGCATGCGCTTCAGAGTTCAGACAAGGTGGCCCAAAGATGGGACGCTGGCCTCTCCTCCGAGGTGACGACGCTTCCCAACATGGCGGATCGTTTAGCCATGCTTAGGCTTTTCCCAATGGCGTTCAGCCTCGCCAAAGGAAGACAAGTGCATGTGTCTCAAAGTTCAGATGAGGTGGCCTAGAGATGGGACGCTGGCCTCTCCTCCGAGGTGACGACACTTCCAAACATGGTGGATGGTTCAGTCATGCTGAGGCTTCTCCCAGTGGCGTTCAGCCTCGCCAAAGGGAGGCAAGTGCATGCGCCTTGGAGTTTAGACGAGGTGGCCCAGAGATGGGACACTGGCCTCTCCTATGAGGTGATGACGTAATGCGACACATGATTTCAATCATGGATAATTTTATTGAATCATAGAAATGTTACATAAGCTGGGAAAGATCGTCCAACGAGGTAGTACATTCATTGATAATAGATTCGGAGGTGCTCAATGTTCCATGGACGAGGTTGTGCCTTGCCGTTCATGTCTTCAATCCAGTAAGTCCTGGGTCGGATCTCCTCTCTGATTTTATATAGACCTTCCTAGTTCGGCTCAGGGAACCGGTGCCAGGTTCCTTTGAGAAGAGAAATACTCTTCTAAAGATCAGGTCGTTGATTCAAAATGACATCTTCTTAACCTTTGAGTTGAAGTACTTCGTCATCTTTCTTTGATATGTTCCAAACTTCAGTTGGACATCATCTCTCCTTTCCTCAATGAAGTCGAGGTCATACATGCGAAGCTCGTCGTTTGTTATCTCACTGAAATGCAGACGTCGTGGAGATAGAAGTCCAACTTCGACGGGGCTCATCGCCTCAGTCCCATATGCCATGAGGAAAGGTGTTTCCCCTATTGGAGTCCTCGTAGTGGTTCGGATTGCCCAAAGAACCTGTGGCAGCTCATCCACTCAAGCCCCTTTTGACACATTAAGCTTCCTTTTCAAGACTTGCTTGATTGTCTTGTTCACAGCCTCAACCTTGTTCATAGCCTCAACCTATTTGTAAGTTTGGAGAGTGCATCCGCATGTGCATTTTCGATGTGGAGGATCTGGATCAACTCAAACTTTTCAAAGGATGGGATGAGGTTCATCACCATTTTCAAGAAGGCCATTGTTTTGTCCCTGGCAGAGAAGTTACTGTTGACCTAGCTAACGACCAGCTGGGAGTCACTACTGATGAGTAGCCTCTTTACTTGCATTTCTCTAGCTAACTTGAGCCCTGCAAGGAGTGCCTCGTATTCTGCTACATTTTTAGTGGCCTTGAACCCGAACCTCACCGTCGAGTTCAGCTTGTGACCTTCCGGGCTGATGAGGACAACTTCGGCACTTAAGCCGGCATCCCCAGCCGACCCATCAATGAATAAGTTCCACTAGGGGCCTCGGCTTGTTCCATAATTTCATTTACCTTGGGTAAGTTGGCGAATTCTGCCACAAAGTCAGCTAAGGCTTGGCCCTTGATGGCTGCCCTAGCCTTAAACATGAGGTCAAATTCACTTAGCTCCACCGCCCATTTCAATAATCTTCCTGAGGCATCGGGCTTTTGGAGTACCTGCCTTAGGGGAAAGTTTGTGAGCACATGGATGGTGTGGGCTTGGAAGTAGGGTCTCAACTTCCTGGAAGCCGTGATCAAGGCCAAAGCGAGTTTCTACATATCGGGGTAGTTGGTTTTCGGCGATAAGAGTGCTTTACTTGTATAGTAAATGGGGAGTTGGGTGGTCCCTCTTCTCGGATTAGAACCGCACTGATGGCCTCATTGGAAACGGCTAGATACAGCTGTAGAATTTTACCGGGCTTCGATTTGGAGAGGAGGGGGGCCTGCCCTATGTGACTTTTCAGGCCCTAGAAGGCCTCTTCACATTCCTCATTCCACTATAACTTCTTCCTAGCTTTTAACACTTTGAAAAATGGGAGGCATTTGTCTGTAGCTTTGGAGACGAAGCGGCTAAGCGCGGCCACTCGCCCAGTCAAGCTTTGCAACTCCTTTGACTTTTGGGGGGACCTCATCTTGCATAAGGCCTCAATCTTCTCAGGGTTGGCTTCGATACTGCATTGGTTGACCATGTATCCTAAGAATTTGTCGGAGGCCACTCCAAAGGCGCACTTGAGGGGGTTGAGTCTCATCCTATATCTTCTCAAGATTTGGAAGGTGTTGTTGAGGTGCGTTATGTGGTCCCCAGCTTCCAAACGCTTTACCAGCATGTCGTCTACGCAGACTTCCATTGTCTTGCCGATGAGGTCCACAAACATTTTGTTCACGAGCCTTTGATAGGTTGCTTCGGCATTTTTCAATCCGAAAGGCATCATCTTGTAGCATAAAGGCCTTGGTCTGTGATAAAAGATGTGTGTTACTCATCGGCCGGGTGCATGGAAATTTGATTATAGCCGGAGTATGCGTCCATGAAGCTCAATAACTCGTGCCCAGCCGTGAAGTCTACTAGTTGGCCTCGGATTGTTTTTGTTGATTCATTTTGAGTGGAAAAAATGAATTTAATTTGTTGAAATGCTTTATTATAAATCTTTACTTAGTTTTCACTTTATTATGGCCTTGTTTGATTCCTATTTTTCCCGGAATACATTTCTTTCGCTTCTTTTAACAACACATTTTTCAATAAAATAATATTACAAGAAAATTCAAAACTTTTTCTTATTTTTTAATCACACATTCTCCATCAATCTACTATTCCAAAATACATTTTTCCAATTTAATGGTGTTCAAACAAGTGCAATAAGTTCAAACAAGTGCAATAAGTATAATATAGTATTTTGTAAATTTGGAATTATTTTATAGGTTAATGTTGGGACTTACTCCATAAAGAGCATTGAGGCTTATGTCTCGACTATCTCGGATGCAAATTACCTTATACCCGATTTTGCTCTTTAAATAATGTGCACATAACCATATATTCTCAAGAAAGAACAGTAAATCATAGAAAACTATTAAGATTAGTTTTTTACTTTTTCCTTCGTGAGATGAAAATTCTTTAGCTCCAGTAATACTCAATCCCCCATCTAAAAAACTAAATAAATGAATAAGTTGTTTCTCTCTTTAGATATGATCGAAGACCATTCTGCAACATACTATTCAAACATTCCTCCACTTTCAATTGTGAACAAAGGTCAAATATTGTTGAACTTCGATACTTTCAGAAAATTCTCTCAAAGGCAATGGCAGAGCCATGAAAATTTATTTTGGAGGAGCTATTACGGTAGGAAGTCGACGAGTGACGGTAGCTACAAAGAGAACGATAATTGAAGAAAACATTAAAGCTACATATTTTGTTAAAAAACTTTGTTAGAAAACATAAAATTAAATAACTTTCGATTAACCATAAATAAAATACAAATAAATAGTGAAGAAAAGCAAAAGAAAAAAAAAAAAAAAAAGGAAACATCATTATTTTGTAAAAAAATCAATATTGGTTATACGGAACCNGAAAAAAAAAAAAAAAAAAAAAAAAAAAAAAAAAGGAAACATCATTATTTTGTAAAAAAATCAATATTGGTTATACGGAACCTAAAAAATAAAAAAAGTTGAGAAAATAAATTGAACCAAAGGTTCTCATGTACCTAAAATTTTATAAAATTTTCATTTCTTCATTAATGTTTGTTGCTTGTAACTGACCGGTTGGGTTGATTCATCGAAATTCAAATTATTTCAACACAATTTTAGTTTTTGACATTTTCTGGAATTGAAATACCAACATAACTAATAAAAAAAACTTGAAAGTGATATATGTTGTCTATGTAAATCACAGATGTAAAATATGCGGAATTCGTCGATGAAAGGGTATAAAAAACGAAAAGAAAAGATATAGGTTAGGCGTAAATCGATATGCTGAAATAAAAATACAAAGAACCAATGATATAAAAGTAATGAATCCAAATGTAAATAGAGTCCGGGTACAAATTCCATAGAATACACGAATTCCATAGAATACTTTTATAATATAGATGGGATTGTGTATCATTATAGACAAATAAAACTTTCTAAAAAATTCTTATTCGTCCACTTGAAATTTTGAAGTGGATGAATAAGTAAACAATTCAAATTGGATTCGGTTGAATGATAACAATGAAATTGAGTGCTAACTTCATTTCTTATTGAATCAACTGGTCGTTGTGCTATCGAACCTTTATTTTGAATTCAATAATTTTTGCCAAAAAAAAAATTAAAAAAAAATCGACATAATTTGTTTATTATTATGAGAGTTAATCCTGCTAATGATTATGAATTTCCATTCTTGAGAGAGAGAGAGAGAGAGAGCACTAGGGCATATCGTCCAAATCATATGTCCAGTATTAGATGTAGCCCCATCAAACAAGGTACCTAATATTTATGACGCTCTCATAGTTAAAGGTCGAAATACTGTTGGTTAAGTAATTAATGAGACTTGTGAGGTACAACAATTACTAGAATATAATCGAGTTAGAGTTGTAACTATAAGTGCTATAGATGGTTTGATTAGAGGATACATGAGCTCCTCTAAGCCTTTCGGTGTGAGAGTGACTTTGGGACGAATTTTCAACAAACCAAATGTCAAGAACTGCTTGACAAAAACCTAGTATTTTACGTAATGCTTGACAACCTTCCATTAGTGCTTAACCCACTCACTGAAGTGTTTGCTTTACACATTATTCTAAATACTTATAACGAATTTCATTCATTGACGCTAGCATACCACACCATGACACTTGGTTAAACATAAATGCAAAAAGTGCAAACATTTTACTGCACGCAAAGAATTTATGGTAATTTGGTTGCCCAAAATTTGAATTTCAGTATGCATCTCAAGAAACTATTCTATAAATAATTGGATACTAAACAAAAATTTGACAAAAGGAACTTACATTTCGAAGACAAACGTCATTAATTGCCTCAGCAATTGCCAGACACACAACATACTGCACAAGTGGCACCACTCGACCATCTTCCATTTGTATTGTAAATGAAAACATTAGGCATCCCTTCGGTGACTCCCATACATTCTTTAACCGACCTTCAAACCCCACCCACCATCCCAAAAATAAAGAATGAAAAGAAATTAGAGAATGAAAAACTTGAAACTCCTACTACATTATACCACATGCTAATACCTCTGCCTTTGAGCTGCACATCAGCAACACATACTGTGCCTAACGGCAACTCGCAAAAATTACTACAAAAGAACATTAAGAAAATGTAGTCAAAACAAAATTGTACATTTCTTAACATTTCACGTAATATTATCAAATTTATGCCTGTAGACAACAAATTTTATAGCTTGAGTATTTAGAATTGAAGTGAAAACATTAGATCCTAAACTGGAAAACTATACACCAAGAACATGTCAATTGCTGAAGCACAATATGCAGCATGAGTTTGTGGTACCTTATGAAAGTGTTATACCTTGCTATTATTAAAATTATCAACACCAAAAACTTGACAATATTAAAACATGACAAAAATGCTTATTTCCAGAGGAGTGGAGAAAGCCAACAATTACTTTACAATCAGCAATGCCAGCAAGGTTCCAGCAAAGTGGACAAAGCCAACAATTGCTTCACAATCAACAATGCTAGCAAAGTTCAGAAATTCTAGAAGAATCTAAGGACGATGGCCGAGGGTATATTCTGATGTGTCTACTGGAGTCTTCTGGAAGAATTTCTTGTTCTTTTTTGTCAAAGTTTTTCGTTCTAGACAATTGTATAAATAGCCTACCACATGCTTGTATTTTCAACACAATGAAATATACAAAAAAGTAATTTCTCCCAACTTGATTCTTCTCTACGTTTTTTCTATTTTCATTGATTTTTCTTATATGGCATCAGAGCAACCATAGCTCAAGAAGATTCTATCAACTCAAATCAAAATCAAATCCTACCTCCAAATCCAGAACAAGAGGATTTTACCAACTCAAATCAAAATCAAAACCTACCTCCAAATCCAAATCCAAACTCCGTTGATCCATCCCAGTCATTCAACCATATTTTATTGGTAATAACGATAGTTCTGGAGCATTGCTAGTTACTCAAATGTTGGATTCCAGCAACTATCATTCCTGGGCTAGATCGATGAAGAGAGCTCTCTAAATCAAGAACAAACTAGGCTTCATAGATGGGAGTATTTGTGAACCCACTGATGCAAACAGTCCATTGATGGATCATTGGTAGCGCTACAATGATATCATCATCACCTGGTTGCAAAACACCATGTCCGTGGATATCAAGCCAAGCACACTCTATGTTGAAACGGCTCACCAGTTGTGGCTGGAACTTGAGCAGCGACTTGCACAACAAAATGTACACAGAATTTATAAGATAAATTTATAATGTTAGTATGTACTTCTCAAAACTGATGAGTGTTGAATTATAAATGCATTTCTAACTGTACTTGTGGGGAACTAAAGATAGTATTGAATAATTAAGAGAAGGATTGGGTGATGAAATTTCTCATGGGGCATAATGACTCGTACAAGAACCTTAAGGCTCAAATCCTTCTAATCAAACCTTTTTCAAGTTTCAATGAGGTTTATTCTATCATTCAACAAGAAGAAAAGAGAACGAAAATTTCTATTGATGTTCCTACTAATGCACTATGGCACTTATGGCAAAGGTAGCTGCGAGAGATGAAGGAAAACGAAATACGATGCCCCAAAGAAAATATTATTGCACCCTTTGCAAAATGTCTAGACATTCAATTGAGAGATGTTTCAAAGCCAATCCTGATAAACCAGAGTGCAATTATTGTAATATGCCTGGACACAGGTGGGAAATGCTTCAAATTACATGGCTATCCACCGAGGCACAAGTTCTATAGAAAACCTGGAGCCACTGGATCTTCTGCCAATCAAGCAGTCACTCTTAGTCAGCCTGGACAAAAGCAGCTCAGTAACAACACCCAAATGTCTTCTCAAGAGCAATATGCTCAGCTGATGGCCTTACTCAAACTACAGAACAACCAACTTTACACATCCTCAGCCAACTAAGTGAAAACCCCTTTACCTTCTTCTTTAAGTGAGGTTGACATTCCAAAGATTTATGGTATTTCCCTCTATTTCTGTGTATAATACAAAACCAAAAAATATCTATGTTGTTGCTTGGATTATGGACACCTGGGCAATAGATCACATGATATGTTCCCCTATCTTTTTCACCACTATTAAGGCAAAAATTAATCATTGCTATCCCAAATGGAGATTTTATTAGTGTCACCCATATTGGAACAGTCTAAATAACCGAAACACAGATTTTACATCATGTATTGTGCATTCCATCTTTCTCCTTCAATCTGATCTCTGCCGGAAAATTGTCAAAAACTTCACACTTCTTGTCTCATTTTCTTTCTTGAAACTTGTTTTGTTCATGACCTTTCCAATTGGAAAATGACAGGAATGGATGAAAGTAAGGCATAGGTTATAACATCTATAGAATAGTGCAGTCTCTTCTACAGCTTTAAATGAAGCATTATCTTTTCTGGCCATCAAATCCACCAGATTAGCTTTTGTCATCAACAACCAAGAAGACATCAACATTTGGCACTATAGATTAGGACATCCCTCAGACTCTAGACTAGATCTTTTGAATTTTGATCATGTATCTAAAAATGCTAACATAAAAGCACCTTGTCATATCTGCCCTCTAGCAAAATTGCATAAGTTACTCTTTTCCATAAGTCAACATGGATCACAAAAATGCTTTGAGTTAGTCTACTGTGATTTGTGGGGACCTTGTAATGAATTGGCCTATGATGGATCGAGATACTTTCTTAGCATTATAGACAATTTCGAAAGATGTACTTCAGTTAATCTTGCTAAAATTTAAATCAGATGCTACTGGTGATTTGCAGAACTTTTGTGCAATGATTGAAAATTAACTTGATTCCAAAATCAAAGCAATTAGGATGGACAATGAAGGTGAATTTGAAATCAAAAAATTTCTACTTAGAAAATGGTATAATCCACCAAAAATCCTATTTAGAAACCCCTCAACAAAATGCTATAGTCGAGAGGAAACATCAACATATCCTAAATGTTTCAAGGGCCTTAATATTTCAGAGTGAAGTCCTTATGAAATACTGGTCGAATTGTGTTCTTATAGCGGCCTATCTTATAAACAAATATGTTGCTTAGCCTTTGAACTCAAAACACCCTTTGAACTCCTTTTCAAAACTAAGCCTACCTATTCCCATCTTAAAGTCGTTCGTTGCTTAGCTTTCGCGTCTACCCTGACTCACAACCGACACAAATTTGATGCTAGAGCAAGGAAGTGTGTGTTCTAGGTTATCCCTTCAAGATTAAAGATTACAAACTGTTAGATTGGGTTCAAACAAAGTCTTCATTTCCCAGAATGTTGTTTTTCATGAAAACATCTTTCCTCACAAAACCACAGACATTATCACTCATTCTCCTTCACCAACCTTAACTGAAATGCCTTTTGCTCAACCATCAACCATTGATCTAAGCTATCATATCGAGTAAACCCCTTTTCTCCATGATCAACCTTCAGATTCTTTAGATCAACCATCTACATCACTAAGTCCAACTAACCAACTGAAACTTCTACAAAATCTCCTCAAAACAATTTGTCACTTCCATATCAACATACACAGAACCTAACACAAATCAATAAGCAGTTAAGTGTATGAAATGGCCTAAAGCCATGAAAGCTGAAATAGATGCACTAGAGATGAATGACACTTGGGAAGTGTATAACGGTACAAGACTAGACTTTTAGCCAAAGGGTACACACAACAAGAAGGGTTGGACTACCATGTGCCTAAACTAGTTATTGTTAGAACTTTATTAGCTGTTGCTGCAATTAAGGGTTTGGTTTTTGCACTAGTTAGATGTACAAAATGCATTTGTACATGGAAACCTAGATGAGGAAGTGTACATGCAACTACTGCCTGGATATTCCAAGGATGGTGAATCAAAAGTTTGTAAACTTCACAAGAGTTTAAAAGGGTTGAAGCAGGCCGCTAGGCAATGGTACTCTAAATTGTCCTCATTTATCATTCAGCAAGGTTTTTAACAATCCAGAGCTAATTATAGTTTGTTTACAAGGTCCACCAAAGATTCTTTCACAGCCACATTAGTCTATGTTGATGACATTATAATAGCTGGAAATAGTATGCAGGTTATTGAATCTCTCAAGTCATCTCTTGATGCCACGATCAAGATCAAAGACTTGGGTGTAGTAAAGTATTTTCTTGGGCTAGAAGTGGCATGGTCAATAAAGGGGATTCACATAGGGCCCCGTTTGTTTCTCATTTTTGTAAGAATGAGAATGAAAAATATAGCCGTTATAGGTCCACACAAGGGATAGAAATTTAAATTTGGTGGCATGATGTAATGAATAACGGTCATATTTTTCATTTTAATGGATAAAGAATAAGAAACAAATGGGGGCTAGATATTCTTGCTGATTCTGGAACTATTGGAGCAGTGCCAGCCAAGATACCATTGGATCAACATTTTAAACTCTTCAAAGTGTTAGGAAAATGTTGTAATTGGCAATCTGTGACCAAAAGGACCAATTTGTCAAGTTTGTAAAGTCAAGGACTAATTTGTAA
>NW_019263520.1:0-1229 GCF_002742605.1 Olea europaea var. sylvestris
GATGCCGGAGTCGGAGACAAGGTGGGGCAAGGTGGGACCACCATAGCACTAGTGCCTAGCATTGAAGAGTGATGTCACACATTGGCTATATATATATATATATATATTTCTTGGAATGCAAGTTGGTGAGATTAGAAAGCTACGTGTAAGAAAGAAGCATTTAGGTCCGTCTGTCCACTGCATGCGGCGAATCGACCTGGTAAATTCACCTCACCTGTTACTGCAATATTATTCAGAATGCAGAATTCCGTTGCATGGTCCCCATTTTTACTTGCTCTTTTTATCCTTGCACTGAAAATGTAAACAATTTTTTTTTTTTTTTTTTAGCATTTACAAGAGAATATGTCCAAGCTCCTCAGAATGTGAGAATGAATATTCATATTAATGTCATCTTTCTCGATAAAAATTGTAATTGGGAGAGTAGATAAAATAGTCGAAGGCTGAAAACAATGTCAAATACATCTTAGCTTTCTATATTTTGTCAAACCGTGAGTTTTGGATTTGAATTCTAATTGTTCTATGTTTAACATGTGTTCAAATGAATTTTTTGTTGTGTTATCTACACATCGAAACGAATTGACTGCGCTATAAACCGTTCAAAAGTGAGCTTGACATAAACCGTTCGAAAGTGAGCTTGACTCTAAGCAAGTCCCTCAATGTAGAGGTCTTATGAGTTCTTTGGGTATTGTCCAGATCATGAGTACTGATACTCTACCCATTGACCTTCTCTAATAGACCATTCGAAGCCTTTATATTAATAGGTGTTATTTTATGAGTGAGTCTTGACTCATCAAGTGGTGGATGTATTATATGACTTTAGTTCGGATTCAACCCTAAATATGAAAGTCTGGTCTCTAGTATCTTGCTCAAGTGAATTGGTTTAGGAAGCTTTCAAACAGTTTTTGAAGACTTTCACCCTTAACTTGATTCACCGTGTACATTGCTTCATGGCCTATCATTGTTTGACTCAACTTTATCCAAATATTGCTGAAGGAGCAATCTCATTTTCACCTTGAATTTATCGAATGTATGGCAACAATCGCATTATTCGAATCATGAACTCAAGGCCATAACCCTCCCTATTTCGACTTGTGATTTCAAGATTTTATTAAAATAGAGTTATGACAGTTTATCCTCAAGTTCCACACAACGTTTATTTTGCATCTTGTATGAAGTTATCACCAAGTATAGTATTGTAGTTGATTGTTTTGAAGTCGAACATGAATTTC
>NW_019263520.1:7765-52212 GCF_002742605.1 Olea europaea var. sylvestris
TCAAATGTGGTTAAAGAGGGGAAGTTGAAAATAGCTCTATATC
Source organism: Olea europaea var. sylvestris (assembly GCF_002742605.1). Taxonomy (NCBI): domain Eukaryota; kingdom Viridiplantae; phylum Streptophyta; class Magnoliopsida; order Lamiales; family Oleaceae; genus Olea; species Olea europaea. Next base: position 7,809 of record NW_019263520.1, read on the forward strand.
AAGGCACAGTGGTCAGGTTTACCTGTTGATCATGTTCCATCTCTAATACTCATGGAGAAGTACTGCAAGACACGAGAGAGAGCGAGCTAGCGAGCGAGGACTTGACCTTTGTCAAATATGGTTTAAGAGGGAAAATGAGAATGCTGTCTTTGCGCATTGATCATTTCTCAGTTTTCTGATCCAGAATGTCTGCAGTTGTTTGTAAATTTTTCTAGTTTCAGGTGGTAAAAGCTTCCTGCTCATTACGTTATGGCTGGGATCTGCTTTTGCAGGTATAGTCTTTATTTCTGTTTATTTCTCTCTTTTTGCTAGTTTTAATTTAATATTGTAATTCTCAATTTCTTTCTGTTTCTGTCTCTCTCTTTCTTTATGTTATTGCATTATATATTTCTATCGTATGTTAGAAGATATCTCATTCAAGAATCCTTTTCCTTCTAGCATTAAGTGCTGAGAGTGAATTGGGATTTTCGTTTTTCTTCTTCTGTAAGAAATTTAGAATGGTGCATGTATGGTTCATTGTCTGATGCTGTTTACAGAAATCTGGACTTAGATATATTATACGTGAGCAATCTATCTTGTGTTTTATGCGTAAAAGTTAGGCTGATTTAAAAGATGTATGTTAGACAATGATGTTTTTAATTTCAACCAGATAATATTAATGTTGATAATTATTAGATCACTCACTTTTTCTTTTTTAATAAATGATATTAATATTAAAGTTGACATTTCTTGATCAATTGTTGAATGAATTATATATTAGATGATATATAAGGATGCAATCTCGTGACAAAAGGTCGTAGTTCTTCAAATGACAAGTTTTTGCTTCATCTCACATTTCATACTTGCTATAGAAATTATGCGTTGAATTTTTTGCATATTTCATATTTTTCTTATCAAATATTCCAATGTATAACGACAGCTTCCTTTTATGCAGTTCTTTTACCAATTTCTCTTTATTATTTAATAACTAAAATCCCTGCTTTTTTGACATTCTCAGTTCTACAGATAATACTTGATGGTTGAGCATGCCCCTTAACAGGGCCTGCGGCACCCCATGAAGAGGACGAGCCTGCTGATGTATGCCTATGAATGACGAGCCTTGCAGCTGGCTAGCAAGATACAGAAAACTGGAAGGAAAATATGTAGGATTTCTTATTCACTGGTCCCTGTGCGGTTTGGGAGATCTTATTTATGGAAACGAGACATATATCCCTTATGCTGTACCCAATGGAATTTCATTTAGCGTCAAGGCGCGAGTTCACATTATTGCTCAATAACCCTCTTGCCGCTCCAGGCTTGGTACCAACTATTAGGATTAGAAGCTAGGTGATCAAGCTTCTATGTCCTTGGGCTTTATATGTTGAAAACACTGACTTTTCATTTGTTTTCTTTAATTAGTTGCTGAACCCTGATGTTCTTTTCATTGTTTTCCTCAGGAACTATGTGATATCTTCAGACGACTGTAAATTCAAGACCTGGGGATAGTGTAAGATTCTGTACCATAAAACTCAATTGGGATTTTAAATCCCAAGTTTAAGTTCGCAGCGACGTTCACATTGTTAGCAAAGGATAATTTGTGCGTCTAGCCGAGCTTAAAAGTAATTTTATTTTAGAACATGTTTGGTTATGTTATTTTTTTGTATGTATTTTGTAAATGTAGCTAAGCTTTTACTTGTCAAGTAGATGGATAAATTTTAATATAAATAAATATTTTGATCAAAATTTGGCATATATTATATATTTCGATAGTAGCAAGTTTCTTTACTTAAGTGCAAAGGACAGAAGTGAGGTAATTTCAGCCTTTTTGGCAGCCGCAATGTGAAGGTTCGATTCTTGAGATATGAAATTGGACTCTTTGTGGGGTACCAGTGTACAAGCAAGTTCTTATTCTCTGACCTGCTGGGACACATCCCGCGATTTATCTCTCTCACGATGCTTCAGGGGCGGTGCAGTGGGAGCCCTCAAGGTTGAGGTTCAACCTTTTTTTTTTTAAAAAAAAAAAAAGAGGTTTTCATCTTAAAGTAATTTTTTATTGACAAAATAAGTTACTACTTTCAAAATTTGATCAAAAAAATTAGGACTTATTAGGAAAAATGTAGTCTCTCTCTTGCAACAATCTTGGAAAAATTAGGATTGAGTTCAACCTTTCACATGGTGAGCTTATGTGTCTTCGACCTTTAAATGCGTGATTTGGATCGTGAACTTATCTAGATATGTAAATTTTGATCTCAACGTGACTAAAATTGGATGTAAAATCAGCTTGACTTTCAGATCAGTTGGAGAGAAAATGTAAAGCAGTTTGATAGTACTGCTCTTCAAACTTTTAAGTCACGTATTAAAGTGATTTAGATCATCACTTTTACGGATTAAGGATGTATAATGACGTTGCTACGTTAAAGGTTGAAAGCATTGTCCAATTTTCCCAACAGCCTTGTCAGGGCCATTATTGCTGGAATAAGAATAGCCACGCATCTCTTACTGATTTTGACACTACATTTACAAATTTATGGTTTGTTTTCTTCTCTCATCTTCATCCTTATCCAATTTCGACCTCAATTATGTGCTGGCTGCCGACCACTGGAAACAATTTCTTTATAAATTAATTTGAAGATGATTTTCTATGAATGTTTTCATAATAGTAACATCAGAGTGGATTACATGTGTGTGACGATTCGCTTTGCAAATGAGACAATGTCAGAAGGGCAACTTCTAGTAAAACACAGGTGTCGTGGAGTTACCCAACTTGTAAATCATGTCTGTTCGGACTATAGTGAATTGTAACAACTACTTTTGTGTCACATATAGCTCATTGAAGATCTACTTGTGAGACCATTGAATCAGTATTTGTCATTTCTTGAAGAATGATAGATCAAGCAACGAACTACGTAATGTTATAATTCATACAATCCAATGCTCGTCACTCCCTCGATTCTTGAAATGGTGCTACCAACTGAAATCCTGGATGCACCATAATTAGGATTGAAGTGAAGAAATTATAAGCGAGCACGAGGGAGGCAAAAGAGAATCACAAGATATAGATACAATACTTTTAGGACAATGTTATGTGTACATAATAGTATTACATCCCCCGCCCCCAGGGCACATCTCCAAGTGGTAAAAGGGGAGGGTGGAGAAATTCAGCTTTACTTGAGGCTGCCGCGTCAAGGGTTCGAATCCTGAAATATGGATTTGGCTCTTGGGTAAGTGCAAGTGTACAAGCAGCCTTCCACCCTGTATCCTTGAAGGCATAATCTGCGATTTACCTCCCTCACGATACTCCAGGACAGGGGCGGTGGGGGACCCTTAAGGTTGGGGTTTAACCTTTAATAGTATTACATCCCCCGTACAATAAAATATTTATGTGCCCCCTCATTGTGAGAGGGGTGTAGGTCATTGTGTATATCTCGTAGCAATATCCATACTTTTATGTGGCCAGAGTAATTGAAGTTAGGTCCCACTTGATTTGGACCACATTTGTGTTTTCTATAAATAACCAAGCATGTTCTTAATGTGCTTCGATTGCAATATAACAGTCATATGTAGGTCCTACATGATCATTATATCATCTTCAGTTCATGAACTAATCCAGATATATGAAGTTTGTCGAGTTACCAACATATTTACCACGGGTCATGACTGAAATCAACTATGCAACTCTTTCCAATCGAGTTGTTCATAGCTCTAGATCGATAAGTCAGGCTAAACTTTTATATGTATTCCATTTTTTCTTAATTTCAATTTTAGCTATCCATATTCTTCTTTGAAGTTAAAAAAAAGAAAAGAAAAGAAAAGAAAAAGAAATTGATTGCTTTTATACAGATCAGAAAAAGGAAAAAAGGTTCACGGAATTGTTTGTGGAGAAGCATCTTTTTCTTATTGTGGGAGGGGATAAGAAAAGTGGACATGACATTGGATCTTGTCATCTTGTGAACTACCATTTCCACCACTGATCCATCCTTCTATAAAGCTAATTTTGATGCCTATTAACAAAAATTGTAAAAAATAAATTTTGTCTTTCCGTTTTTTTTCATTTTTTTTTTGAGATTGTATGTTTAAATTTAAAAAAAAAAAAATATATATATATATATATAATATATTTCTAATATTCATACAAAATATTTAATTGAGAGAATGTGGTTTTAAAAATGATTTTTTAAAGAATGGTATGGGAACAGGACAAAGTAGTTTTTAAATTTTTCTAATAATTGTACAATCAATTTCTTAGTGAAATATTTATTCTTACAAAACTTAAAATAAGATTTTTATACAAATAAATTTAGAGTCAAGTTGAGTCATATTCCAAGATATTACTAGTTTGAATTTATGCGTGCATAGTTGATTGGCATTAGAGGTTGGCATTTTTTCCTAGAGCCAGTGGAATCGGATCAAAATCGAATGTTCAATTTTGGTTCCTTTATTAAATGGATCAATTTTGTGACCGTGTATCGAGAATCGATTGGTCCGATCTAGTTCTTGGTACTACTTTAAGAATCAATATTGAATTTAGTCTCTCTTGGTTGGAATATTGCATAAACAATTCTGCCATAGGGACAGGGTCAATGACAGAATTTTAACCCACATATGTACTTGACATTTTTTCATTGACAGTTAAAAAAAGAAAAAACTGACCATCAAAAACTGTCACTTCTTTCCCTAGAAAATTCCCCTATCATTAACCTTGTTTGTTCACCATTTTCCTTGCATAAATAATTAAATATGCGCCAAATAATTGAACACTAGACCATAAAATTATCACACGTCAGAATTCACCATCCATACACTTCTTCTTTCTTTTACAATAAAACTTAATGAATAATCAACATTTAAATCTAAATTATTATAGTCCCATTTGGCCCCCATTCTCTTTCATTTTTTCCCCTTATTTTCAACCACTCAATCTTTCATAAAATAATATTACATGTAAATTGAAAACGTTTAATTCTATTTCAACCATATATTCTTCAAAAAAATATTATTCCAAACATCAAAATTTGGAAAAAAAAAAAAATATATATATATATATATATGGGGACCAAATGGGGGCATAGATTTAATGCAACTCCAATAAGAGAAATTGTATTTTTAGTTCAATCTTTTGTAAGAACTTAAAATTTTCGTTGTTTTCAAAGTGGTTGATCATCAGAATCAAGATCTTCTCCTTAAAGATAATCTGATTATAAATACTGCATACATTAATATATATTGTTGTAAGAATTTTTTATCCAAATTTTACAGTTTATATTGTGTTTGATAATGTATTCTTGTTATGCTCTTATCAATTTATCTCAAGCCTTGGAGTATATTTTGTTTGTTGTCTTATTTAATTAACTCTATTTTATCTATTTTTAATCTAACAATTAGTTTAATACTTTATTTTCATAAATTTTTTAATACAAAGAATCAGATCGATATTTTTGGTTTCGGTTCAATCCTATAGTTATATGGAACCAATAATTTCATTTTTAAAATTTTTATTCGTACTCGATCCGGTTTGATTTCCTTTGAAATCAGACCGAATTGAACAAAAAATCGAACCGGAACTAAATCATGCTCACTTCTAATTGGTATGAGATTGTCCAATGTCGGTGGCCCATAATCTAATCCATATGTGGATCTAAGGCAAAAACATTTTAGTCATTGTCTAATAGTCAAAAACTGAGAAGATAAAGAGGAATTAATAAAAAGTCATTGATTCGACATATTACAAATTAATCACTATTTATGTTCTGCACGCATTAAACACGGATTGTGTTGAGCTTGACATGAACTCCTGTTTCACAATCATTATAATGGAATATTTTATTTTTTTTTTGAAAAAATGAGTTTTAAAATAGTAATTTTTCTAGAATATGTAATTAAAAAATAGGAAAAAGTATTGAAGTTTACGTGCAAAATGTTTTATTATGAAAATATTATTGAAAATGAGTTTGAGACAGTTTTAAATAATTTTTGTAACTTCTTATAAAAAGGGAAACAATATATTACTATGGATGGAATAATAAACTAATCCGAAAATACTGTACAAGAGAAGAAAATGACGTCATTTTTTGTACCTTTTTTTATTGTTTTCGGCTAAAACCATACCGTTTCCATTTTTTCACTCCTACGACCATTCCTTTGCTCTTCTTTTGACTTGATGGAGGCGAAAGAAAACCATCGAAAAAATCAAACAACGACTACACCGCATTTTCTTCATCCTTCTACGATTTGGGTCGGCACTCCTTCGTGTGGGCACTCCTTCTGCGATTTACTGCTTCTAGAAGCATTCGTTGAATTATTGTTTGCTGGGATTGTTCACTACTTCTATTGCTTTTATGGTGGCTTGACTTGTGCATTCACCAGTGGTAAATGATCTTGTTCTCCATTCATTTATTTATTTCATGTTTTCTTTTATAAAAAAATTGCTAATTAAGATAGAGGTTTTGGATATCATCTTGTTATTGTAGTTATAAATTGTTGATTGGAATATGAGTTGCAAAGAAACTCAGGAAGCCTTCTTTTACTAGAAATGAACTTTAAATTGTGGTTTTATGACAAAATTTCACGTTGTCATCTCTCATCTCTTGGTGTCTTAAATGGGGTTGTAGGAGAAAAGAAAGATAAATAGCGTGAAGAAATAGGGGAAAATAGATTTTGCGTAAACAAATAAAGAAAAAGTAGGGAAAGCAGAGAGGAAAAAAAGAAAAAAAATTACTAATAAAAAAAAAAGAAAATCTCTCCGCACTGCGCGAAGAGATCAACTCTCTCCGCACTGTGCGGAGAGTTTTGCTATGGTGCGGAGAGATGGCAAACCAAACTCTCCGCACATGGTTTGCCATCTCTCCGCACTATATGTTTTTTGTGATTGTATTTGTTTTAGCTTTTGATCTCATTTTTGGTAAACAATATGTTATAGTTAAGATTTCTTCGTCATTGAAGAAAAAAAACATTTCCGAACTGTTCGGATTGTGCGGCGAGTGGTCTCTCCGCAATGTTCGAAGAGATCAAGCAATTGATCTCTCCGAACTGTGCAGAGAGTGATTTTTTTATTTTTTTTCAATCGATATCATTGCTTGATAAGTGCATTTCCATTTTTTATGTACAATTATATTTTATTTATTTATATAAAATGCTTTAAAAATAATAATTATTAAGCTAATAAAAAATATAGTAAAAAAAGTATACAAATCAAATTTCTCAAAAAAATTAGTAACAAAAAAGTAAAAAAAAAATGCATTTACCTATTTTTAATTTCGTCTAATTTACTAAAAAAAAATTGCACATGTTGTGTGGAGTCTCCGCACAATTTGTGTAGATTCCGCACAAATTGCAAAATTTGTGCAGAGTCTCCGCAAAAGTGAGGATTCCCTTTTTTTTTTTTGGCTGAATCATGCAATTAATATTTTTTTATTTTTTTATTTTATTAGTTAAAAATATATATTAAATCTAATAAAAAAATATAACTACAAGAATAAGTTTTTTTTTAAAAAAAAAAAAACAACTTTCCCCCATATATGCAGAGACTCCGCACATTTTTTGTACAGAGTCTCCCCATGTCGGGAGTAATGTGCGGACACTCCGCACTCCGTCCGCACAATGAGGTCAGACATTTCGCACAAATTGTGCGAAGTCTCCGCACAATTCGCATAGATTATATGAAGTGTCCGCACAATGTGCTGTGTGGACAGAGTACGCACACTCCGCACAGATTGTACTTTTTTTTAACTTTTTTTTTCCTTTTTTTTTCTTTTATCAATTTTTTTTTAAGTAGAAATATGAGATTTTTTGTATAATCTATTAAGTGGTCATCAAATTTGTTGAATCCTAAAAGTTAGATTTCTCTTTGATTTCCTAATTCTATGAAGTTTTTAAATTAAATTGTTTATCGCCTTCTGGTGATATAGATTCTCTGTAAGTTAGAAAACCATAGATAAAAAAAAAACTCCTCTGCATAGTTGGAGAGTTCACTTGAACTCTCCGCATAGTCCGGAGAGTTTCTTCCAACCCTCCGCATAATGCGTAGAGTTCACGTGAACTCTTCTAATTGTGGGAAGAGTTCAAACACTATGCGGAGGGTTGGAAGAAACCCTCCGCACAGTGCGGAAACTTGGAGACTTGAACTCCGAACAATCCGGAGAGTCACTTTAGGAGACAAATGGGGGGAAGTTATGGTACACCCACAAGGCAGTCTTATGTAGGGAAAAAGGGTCATATGAACATAATGTGCTATGTTTGTGATGAGAGAGGAAACAGCAAGCAACATCATTCCACGCCACTTGTTACATTGGATGTAAGTACCCTAAAATTGATACCAATAAATTTCTGACAACCAAAATTTTCCTATTTTGTATTTTAAAACTTGTTTGATGCAACATTGGAGGAAGTGAATTCTCAACCAACAAGAGTACAAAGCGCAAGTATAAGTTTACAATTTCAAGTACATGATTGAATATCAATTATGTTATTACTTTTTTTTTCATCTATGTTGTTCAACGTTGTAGGGGAAGATTTTTGTAAGAAGAGGACATCGTCCATCGACCAACTGGCATCAGCTGCAGACTATTTGGAGAAAAAAATGACGAACCACGGGCAGAAATGTCGTAGGAAATGGTGGATAGTTTTCAAGAGATAGAAGCTGTTGCATTTTCGCAACTAAGGATATCTAGAGTTTATTCCAGGCTACATGTGAAGATGGCTTTGCCGAAGTTAAAATCTGGATATAGCTTACATGCAAACGAAGGAGGATATTACTTGTAGCTTCTTTATTTTGAAATGAATGAATGTACATTTATGTAGCACGTTTTTGTTACGTATAGAACAAGTACTTTTTCAGTTTTTGGTGTAGGCTTATATCACTTTTTGTGTAATGACATATTAGCAAGATTAATATATTTACCATCTTGCAAAGATAAGTTTTTATTAAGTTTAATTCATTTGCTTGACGTACATATGCTGGAAAGTCTTGCAAAAATCCATTAACATGATCCACGATTTTACCCAACAAACATTAAAAAACACCAATCCGGAGTCAAAATTCCAGAACAACGTGATTCACTACAATTTTATTCAATTATATAGACACATACACTACTTCAATTACATCTTCCAAGACTTCGTGCTAATATTATAATAACCAAATTCAAAGGAATAACCTAATAACAAAATATGGGAAACCGGCACTAAAAGCGATCTTGTACATTTTCATAGAAAATTTTATGGTTTTCTTCTTTAAGTCTATTATTCGATCGTATCAACCCATTTACTACTATCTTGTACCCGTCATTTGGTGTCGTGTCGGTCCAATCAAAGAAATTGCAAGCCTTACACATTTCAGAGGATCGGTCTCTATCCATTAAGTCTTCACACGTCCCATATGTCCACAATAATGATAGTACAAGAATTACTAACTAAGAAGGGGTGAATTGATTTTTGAAATTTTTTCGAAAATTAATCTTTTATCATGCAAGTTAAGAACAAAGAGATCAATCAAATAATAAGCGTAAATAAAATAATGATAAGTAAAGAGAAAAAAGTGTACAAACGATATAATTATGAAGGTTCGATCCAAACCAATGATCTGCGTCCTTTGTTACTAAGTTTTTTGTCACGAGCAAGGTCATTTCACTATATTAATTGACTTATGGTGCAATCAAAACCCTTACAACTCTTTTGATGACTTACAAAAAAGAGCCCAATTATTATATAATATTGAGCCTTAAGGCCTTTTACAATGAAGCTTCGAATGGAAGATGCATTATTGACGCACAAAAGACTTTTGCAGTCACCAGATTAAAGTATGGATTTATTGTGTGGTGTTAAAAATTTTTTAAATAATCATAATAAATCTTCTTATTATGCTAATAAAATTACAATAATTTTTTATTTTTTTTACAAATAGTATAAAAAAAAAATCAATTTTATTTTCAACAAAAAAACACATTTAAAAATTAGCAATTTCATAACCAACATTTTTTTTAAAATTTTCAAAAATGCAATTATGAAAAAGGAAATAATATTGAATTACAAAAACCAATATCTGCCGTATTAAAGACAATGTGTGCAGTAAATACGATATGATGTAAATACGATATATTGTAAACACGAGATGATACAAATACGGTATGTTATAAATACGGTATGCTGCAAATATGGTATGTTGTAAATACGATATGCTGCAACTACGGTAAGCTATAAATACGAATTGCTGTGAATACAGTAAGTGTAAATATGGTTGGCACCGTTTGCAGCCTACTTACCGTATTTGCAGGCAACTTACCGTATTTACAACTTACCATATATGTTGCCCAACATATTTGCAGCTTATCATATATATGCTACATACCATATTTGCAACTTACCGTATATATCGATTTTTGCACTTACAAATACCGAGAATGCAGAACACTGTACATTCACTTACTCAACCGAATGTCAGAAAAAAAATTTCAGATATTTATCTTTTCGACATAAGCATAAAATAAATATTAAAATATATGAAGCACAAAATATAAACGCATATGAATATGCAAGTCGATTTATAACTTTGTGCTGAATCTTCAATTTTTCAATATTGAATTAGAAATATAATCTCCACATTCAACTCAATCATATCAGCACTATCAAAGAATACAGGCAAAATAGTTTGTATATTTCTTATTCAAGCATGAAATATAAAAGCATGTTTTTTTTTCTAGAAAACACAATACTGTTGCAATTGTAAAAATAATTTGCAACTATTTTCTTATATCATTGAAATATTTCTAGATATTGCTTCAAAAACTTTTCAAAAAACTAAAATTCATACGCTAAGAAAAATACGATAAATAGAAAATTCATGTAACGCACGTGATAGTAACTAGTATTTTAATAACTGTCCAATTGGACAAAGTTCGACATGGATCAAAGAAATGTGGCTCAAGTAAGTTGGACACCAACTATTTAAATTTAGAGGTCAAGACTTCAACTCAATTTATAAACCTCAAACGTCAAGATATCAATTCAATTTTTTATTTCACGTAAAGAATAAAGGAATATTGTATTATAAACCAACCATAAAAAATTCAAATATAATCATAATGGAAACCCAAAATTCGTCCGTTCAACCTTTTTAAACAAGAATTATTCTTGGGGTATATAATCGTGTACATAAGATGTCTATTTTGTACACCCAGCGCCCCTTCTATGTATCTCCTATGTACCTCAAAAATAACCCTTTAAACAAACCTAGAACATATGGCTTCCTGGATAATATCAAATTAATCCAAATTGGACCACATAATTACAAAAGTATACACATACATGCATAACTAGCTAGCATTTCGTAGATGCCTTTCCCACTTCCACAACTGGACAAATACTCCCCAAGTCCTACCCGTAACCCTTTTAAGCCAAGGATTTATTTAAATAATATTTTGTTTAAACATTTATTTTCATATTTAACATCAAGAATACGTATTGAATTTTATATTTTAAAGTTTAACCTTATTTTTTAAAATACTTGTTCAGAAATGCCAAATTAAACAAGTTTTTGATGTTTTCAAAACTGAAAACCGAAACTTGAAAACAGAAAATTAAAAGCATACTAAGGATTTGATTAATTAAAAATACAAACTTGCACTAGCCGAATGTGTTCGAGAAGCGTTTATAAGCGTTTTACACTATAAATAGATAAAATTTAATAATAAATAAGTTACTAGTACTAACCTCAAATTATGAATAAAAAATATTTGAGAAGTAATAAATATTCTTTAAATAATTAAATATATACTAGGGGTGTGTTTGTCCCCCATTATTTGGGAAGAATGTATTATGAAATAGAGATTGATGTTGAAATGCGCGGTTAAAAAAGTATGAAAAGTTTTTAATTTATGTGAAATATTATTTTAATGAATAATGTGTAGTTGAAAATGAATACTGTAGAAAAAATAATGGAAAAGAATGTGAGAAAATGGATGACAAACAGGGGCTATATTCTACTTGCATTAACCCTCTAAAATCATCTTCAATGAGTTGAGATCTGTTGTTCATCCAATTAATGACTAACACATCATTTTAAATTAGCATATCCAATATTTCCCTTACTGACACTTGGGCTAAAAATTAGGTGACACTTTAATGTAAAATAATGTGTCAATCATTCATGGATGGACAACAAATTTTTTATAGCAAATCTCAAGTCATCTCCAATGGTCTACACTAAATTTGTCGTTAGCGTAGACCATTGGATATGGTTTTACACTAAATTTTACATCAGATTTTATTTTGAGTTATTTAATTACAAATTATATTACAAAAATGTTAAATTATAAAATATATTCACTGAACTAAAATATTGCATTTATTAATAAATAAATAAAATTAAACATAATACCGACATTAAACTATTTTAAATAACTATCCGTTATTAATTGATTAGAATTTTGAAATAAATATTAAATAAAAATAATCAACACAGATAGAAGAAACAGTTTTTGTCAAGTAGAAAGAAGGGCAAAATGAAGTCATTGAAAATTCTTATATTTGGTGCATGTAGCACTACTCATTACATTATATTTCACCCCGTCGTGGAGGAGGTTTTATTAAAAAATAAGATGCACTAAAGTCCAAATTAATAAGAATTGTGCTATATGTACGTAATAGATTTTATATACAAATAATATGATGAGATATAATTAAGTCGGAATTTCTTTAATAATTTTTTTTCACACTTTCTTTTTGACAACTCGTCTGCACATAAATCATTATATAACTACTTATGTACAACTAACACTATTCAACTGATAAGGTTGTACTACATTATATAATAGGCTAATAGAATGGTTTTACATCACATGATGTAGTGAGATATGATTAAAAAATAATTTTTTTAATCAAATAAAAACTAATAGTAATTTGAAAAGTCAGTCCTGTTTGATTCACATTATTTTCAAAATATATTTTTTTCTCTTCTTTTTAATTATGATTTGTTCAATAAAATAATATTACACGCAAATAAAAAAAATCCTTATTTTTGAACCACACATTCTCAATTAATCTTTTATTCCAAAATACATTCTCACCAAAAAAAATGGAGCTTAGACATGCACTCATTTTCAATGTCATTTCCAATTTCCCAAGCAATCATGCTACACATGCATTTTTTTAACATAGAGGTTGACATTATGCCATGCGACGACTTATAACTGGACAATTTTAGAAAAAATAATTTCTCGTTCAAATACTTTTTGAACTTCATGCCTTGTTTGATTCCTACTCTTCTCAAAATACATTTTTCTTTCTCTTCTTTTTAACCACACATTATTCATTAAAATAATATTACATGTAATTCAATAAAATTTTCTTATTTTTTAACCAAACATTTTTTATTAATCTATTATTCTAAAATATATTTTTTTCATAAAATTGGGGCTCAAACACCTCTCAAGTCTATTGTGAAAAACGGCCATACTTTTCATTTTTTGACATTTTTGCCCTCATTTCACCATTTCTTTGCGCTGGGCGTCCTTCCGTCAGTTTATCTATTAATTAAATACAAAAATGCCTTTTTCGTTCAATAAGCAAGGGTAAAATTGTCCTCACTCATCTAAACCCCTTCTTCCCGCCATCAACTTAATCCATAAGTAACAATAACAATAATGTGAATATGAAAATACTTTAAATGATTACATTAAATAAAGAAAAATGTCGTGAAAAACATTATATTTCACAATTCCACAACTACTGCTACTATAATGTTGGGTTACTGGAAAAATTTAGAAACACATAAATTGAATTGGCATAAAATTGGGGCTCAAACACCTCTCAAGTCTATTGTGAAAAACGGCCATACTTTTCATTTTTTGACATTTTTGCCCTCATTTCACCATTTCTTTGCGCTGGACGTCCTTCCGTCAGTTTATCTATTAATTAAATACAAAAATGCCTTTTTCGTTCAATAAGCAAGGGTAAAATTGTCCTCACTCATCTAAACCCCTTCTTCCCGCCATCAACTTAATCCATAAGTAACAATAACAATAACGTGAATATGAAAATACTTTAAATGATTACATTAAATAAAGAAAAATGTCGTGAACAACATTATATTTCACAATTCCACAACTACTGCTACTATAATGTTGGGTTACTGGAAAAATTTAGAAACACATAAATTGAATTGGTGGTCAATTTATAAAGATTAATATTGGATGTTCACTTCCATTTTATGCTTATTAAAGGTAAAACCCACCGAATAAATTGAGAAAAACGAGTGAAAATAGGTGTTGTAAAGTACGTGGTGCTACATTATATCTACAAACTGCGTTACACTACATGTGCACTGAATGAACAAAAACAAAAGCCAAAAAAATTAACAGGAGAACCTGGCTGGTAGCTTCATCCTAATGAGGTGCTGGAGGTGGTGCCCCATTGCAGCCTCTCCTATTGTGTCCTGCTTTACCACATTTTGTACAGGTCATTTTTTAGTTAACTTACAGTTGTTTCTGAAGTTGATTGCGAAGTTTTAGCATTACTCTTGGACTTTGTACACCTCTTCGACTGACTTGAAGAAGTCATCTCATTTGGCTCTTTTCTTCTATTTTCCTTTGGCCTCCCAGCCCTCTTTGTGTACACTAGTGGATTGAGAGGGTTCAAACTTGGGGTTGGCCATGCGTTCGGACCTGTGATGGGAAAAATTAACGGCGTATATGTCCTCATATATGCATCCTTCTTGTAGATATCATCCACGAACTCCATCACATTTAGACCTCTAGATACAATTGAGGCAATCACATGGCTACATGCAATTCCTGATAATAGCCAACCACGACATGTACAAGTTTTAGCCCTTAAATCCACAGCATGTAACACAGTTCCTGCATTGTGTCGGACTTGAAACTTTTCATTGCCTGCGTATTCAGCCCATTTCATCCTTGCAAGCTTACTATTTTTCTCCAAAATCTTCTGAATTCTAGGTCATACTACTGCTGTCCACCGATCACAGGACTCCCTATTGGCTAAAATTCTTCTCATCAAATATACGCTTATATCCTCTAGCATGGTTAATATCGGCTTCTCTCTTGCATCACAATTGTACTATTAAACGATTCACATAAATTGTTGAGAAGTATGTCACACTGATTCCACTCTCTAAAGTGGGATTTACTCCAATGAGAAGTTGGCTTTCCTTCAAGCCATCCATAAGCAGTCGAGTCCAAGTCCAACATCCGTTGCATGTGTTCAAGCCACTGTGATTTAGTAGTGGCTCTGGCTGCATCCCACAAACAATTCTTTAAAGCCAAACCCTTGTAAGAGAGGCTAAAATTGTTGTATAGATGTCCAACAAATGTCCTGTGCTCTGAATTTTCAAATAAGAACTCAATTGCATTAGTCAATCCCTTTTGCTTATCTGAAATGAATGTCCAATGCTGAATGTTGTGTATATGCAAATCATCCTTCAATAACCCCAAAAATCATCTCCAGTTATCCCCATTCTCAACTTCAACAACTGCATATGCCACTGGATATATACCATTATTAGTATCAACACCAACCGCAATCAACAACTGGCCACCAAGTTCTGTCTTCAAAAAGGAACCATCTACCCCAATCATCTTTCTACAACCCTGAACAAAACCATCTCTCAATGCTCCAAGGCAAATATACAGCCGCCTGAATTCTCCAACATACCCCTCAACAAAGCAGTGGTCCCAATATTTGTCCTCTTCAACTCCTCACAATAATCCCACGGCAATTTGTAATGCTCCACCACACTACCTCTAATTTTTTCAAGTACCTTTTCCTTTGATCTATACACTTGCCAAGGTGAGATATCACCTAAACCATCCCGCTTAACCCTCACCATGAATATAGTAACTGACATGTTTTGGTCAGCCCTCTAATAAGCTAAATACCTATCTGCCAAATAGGTTGATGTCACACTGAAATTCTTATACACCATAGGACAAGCACGCTCTTCTACAAAAGTTCTGATCACCCAAATGGTCTTGTTATACTCTCTAGTAGCATACAGAACCCATGAACAATCTCCTTGACACTTGGCTCTCAATCTGCAAGCATCATCCTTTTTAAACTTAATCTCTCTGTTATTTCTAACTGAATATTCGATGATTGCAACCTTTATAATGACCTTTGACTCAAATATCAAGCCTGTACAAACAAAAGAATCAATGCATATTATACCTTATTAAACTAAAGTACATAATCATGTTTAAAATAGAAGTAAAAAATATGTTTTCTAAACACTGAATCCTCCAGATCTGTCCCAACATGAAAGGTATCATTGAAAGCCCTCTTTCTTGAAATTGTATCGCCCTCTTCTTCATTATGAATGCTTCGTAAATCATCGGAGTCCCCATAGTCGGTATCCGAATTCCTAACCTGCCCATCGAATACACCAAATCTGAAATCAAAATTAACCCTTTCACTCCCAACTTCAGCAGTACCTACAGGCTCCTGCTTCATCTCATAATCCGATTCCACCAAACCTTCGACTTTATCTTCTCCTCTTGGTTCCTCATTTTGATCCTCCTCCACACTCAAATCACCCACATTTGTATCTTTCTCGTTCTGGTATTGTAAAGTTTCCTCATACTGTGACCACAACTCCTCAGCATTCTCTTGCAAAAATTGATCTGACCAATTTTCTTCATGCTCCCCTCCTTCGTTTTTTGCAACTGAAGGTATATAACAATCATCAAATGTTTGGTCTTCATCAACTTGTGAAGACCATTGCAATGCATATGATTTCATTCGGGCTACGATGTATATTTTCACATCTGCATGTCCATTCCTATCCCTAAGCATCCCATTAATATCATCTTCACTCTCCAATCTCATCAACCCCTTCCCTAAACTCATTTTTTGCTTCTTATAGTAAAATTCCAAAGCCCTTTCATCACAAGTTCCGTGTAAGAATTGACGCAAATTCTCTCCCTGCACCATTTATCATGAAAGAAGTCAACAAAAAGAACGAATCCCCCTTCATACGCCACATTATTTAGCTTATCATAAAATTGGCCTCCATAATGTATTTCAATAGTGAAATATTCAGAATTACCACCTGCAGGCAATAACATAAAGTTCACATCAAATGGAGAACATTGACTGCACGCTAAAGGAAAATATGCGCAGTGACAGAAAAAACACCGATTGCATGTGTTCAAGTAGACATAATTTTGGGGATTGCACAATGAAATTGTGTGAATGCACAATAGAATCGGATGAGTTCACACAAAATTTAGGGAAAGAACGCTATACCATAACTAGGTCGATCATCGCCGGGATTTCTCAAAAATGGAAGAAACATGTTGTTCTTCAAGGGTCTGCGTAACATCAATAAATGTCATCAAAACTCCATATAAACTCTCAATCATGCAAAGCACCAAACTACGAACTGGAAAACGAAATACCCAAAACGTTACATTCGCTCGTTGGAAAAATCCTCAATGCATGCTTCCACTACACGGACAGATCAAATGCGAGAATATGAACGACAAAGGGAGGAACGGTTGTAGAAATGGAAGAAAATGTGGGACGTTTCACGAGAAAATAGCAGAGGAATTGTCGCAAGCCTTTGAGGAGATGAAGGGGTTGGAAGAAGGGATTTAGGTGAGTGAGGACAATTTTACCCTTATTTATTGAAAGAAAAATGCATTTTTGTATTTAATTAATGGAGAAACTGACGGAATGTGGATGAAATGACGTCCAGCGCAAAGAAAATTTGAAATGAAGGCAAAAATACCAAAAAATAAAAGATAAGGACGTTTTTTACAATAAACTTAAAAGATGGAGACATTTTGTGCCAATTACCTAAAATGTTAACAAATATGTCGATCATGAGATATAAAATTATTTTTTCCCGACAAATATAAGTTCTCACTGTTTTTTACTTGGCTAACACTTTTCCAAATGTCATTTTCTTATTCGTTATTCCGTAGATCTCCCTTACCCATTAGATAGCTTGTCCGGATGCCTTTTGTACTTTGCATTACTTCGCAACGCCAAGAAAATTTGAACACGGTTCTTGAATCACTATTTTCTCTCTCAGCATTTCTGACAAAGAAGCAGAAGTATAGATATAGATAGAAGCAGATACAAACACAGAGAAGAATAACAATGGGAGGTAAAAGTTGGAGTTTGAAAGCAAAGCTATGTGATTCCTGCAAATCATCGCCGGCGAGTGTTTTTTGCCATGCCGACACGGCATTTTTGTGTCATGGCTGCGACGCCAGGGTGCACGACTCTGACGAGGTGGCGTCCCATCATGCTCGGGTGTTGGTTTGCGAAGTGTGCGAGCAAGCGCCCGCTATTGTCACCTGCAAGGCCGACGCGGCGGCTCTCTGCGCCACCTGTGACCGTGACATACACTGCGCTAATCCACTTGCCCGCCGCCACGAACGCCTCCCCATAGTATCCTTCTACAAGGCATCACAGGTTAACAACAATAACGAGAACAAATACTTCTCTGAAGACGAGGCCGAGGCCGCCTCCTGGCTCTTGCCAAATCCTCATACGAAAGGAGGAACCACAGAGGTCCAAGCCCTTAAAAGTTAATTATTGTTTTCATAGTTAAAACGGATGGAACTGTGATTTGATTTTACCCTTAACAGGATGATGATGCCGACTCGTCGAAATACAAGTCCAGCGAGTATTTGTTCAGCGACATGGATCCATACCTGGATCTTGATATAATTTCTGGAGAAAATATGAATGATCAAAAGAAGAGCCAGTACATTTCTGATGGGGTTGTGCCAGTGCAAAACAAGAATGATTTTCAGCAGAATCATTTTCAGGGTTCAGTTGTGGATGGATTTCCTACTTATGATATGGATTATAACACTGGATCCAAGCCCTTCATGTACAATTTCAGCTCCCAATCTGTCACTCAAAGTGTATGCTATTTAACCCAAATTCTTCATCTGTTTTTCACACACTCTCTATATTTTAACCTTTGTTGATGTTATAGTGCTGTGTAGCTAATTAAGTGGCTTTCACCATGTTTGACTAAGCTTAAAATTTACTTAATTGATATAAAATTTATTTGGACAAGCAACTTTTTTGAAAGCTGAAGTAAATCTGCGGTTTCTTAAGTTTTCTTGAGCATAGATCCATGATAGTTCATATGTTCACCTATTTTACAACACAGATGTTCCATTGGGGTGTAGCCTTTACAAGGTAATGAAGTCTTGCAATGGTTTTATGAAGTAGGGAACGGATCAGTTCTTGAGTGAGTTTTCTATCTCAAAAACGTGTTGGAGTATGTGAAACCTAATTGTAGTGCACACTTATCGACCTAATACTTTCTGGAGGTGTTTCTGGGTGCAAGCTCTGTGAGGAAAACTTGGTATTTTCTTTTATATTATAGTGAAAATCTGCGTGGCAAGTAGATGTAGCTTCAGTTGAAGATGAAGCTACATAAAATCTGTGTATGTTTGCCCTTTTTTTATTGTATTTTGTTTATTACTGCTTTCAGAACTAGGGATTAGAGCTTAACTCATTAGAAAGCAATCAAGGGAAATGATCCAAGAAAGGATAAGCCATTTTACTAGGAGCTAGCTCGAGCCCCATTTTTAGATTACAATGCATTTTGGAACAGTAAATCGATGAAAAACGTGTTGTTAAAAAAAAAATTTAATGTATGAGTTTGCGTGTGATATTATTCTTTTTGAAGAATGTGTAGTAGAAAAGAAGGAAAAAAAAATGTATTTTGAAAATAATGGAAATCAAACAAGGATTAAAATTTTTTGTCCATCTACTTGACGGATATAGTGTTAGCAGCAAATAATTGGGTCAAAAAATGACTGATTTTTAAACAATTCAACGACAGAATGAATGATTGTTCCAAGAAACCAAAACAAAACTAGATACTCTCATATTTTGCTGACAAATATATATGTTTTGCAAACAACAATGGCAGGTCTCATCATCATCTATGGAAGTGTGCATCGTACCGGACCCTGGTTCGATAACCGACGTATCCAACACTCTTGTGAAAAATGACGAGATCCCGAGCCCGGTTTCCGGGATCGACAGAGAAGCTAGGGTGTTGAGGTATAAAGAGAAGAGAAAGAACAGAAAATTTGAGAAGACAATACGATATGCATCAAGAAAAGCCTATGCTGAAACTAGACCTAGAATCAAAGGAAGATTTGCCAAGCGTTCAGAAAATGGGGTTGAATCACTCATGGTCCCAACTTTTTAATTGTAAGTTAATTAATTTTGGTGTTTTGATTAATCACTTGTTTCACAAGGGGATTATGATGGAAGTCTGTACATATATTTAGGTTATCTCATGTTGCTTGTTTGTTTGGTCGATGTATTTTTATTTTTGTATCTAATGTTGTAACAAAATAATATATTATTTGTGAAAATTATTCCTAAATTAATCGTGTTAGAATCATCTACGTATACAATCTAGTTTGATAATTTTGGTTGATAAAATCACATTATCCATTTCAAAAAATTGTGCGTTAAATTAATGGTCTGAATTTTGACAATATCAATATTATCCATCATTATTGTCAAGTATGATTGTACAAATAGTATAATTGAGCATTCCGAGAAATTTTATTTGGAAGGTGTTTTGATTTTTATTTTTCTCAAAATGCATTTTTCCTCTCTTTATTTTACCACATATTCTTCACTAACATAATATTACACGCAAATAAAAAAAAATCTTCTTTTTTAATCATACATTTTTCATCAATTTACCATTATAAAATACATTCTTTAAAAAGAATGTGGATCAAACACAATATTACACTTCATGTGACAAGATTGAAGAACATTGCCCACAAGAGGTCGATCGATGTATCTCAATTGGTACTAGTCTTTTTGATAGAGTGGTTAGCCATCTTATTTTCGACAGGGTTGAGGAGGAACTTAACCTTATTTGAATTAATGAGTTCATTTATTAAAGTAAGCGACTACACATTAGCCTCGGTTTGAGTTTCATTTTTCAATAATATTTTTTTTTTCAAACTCATTTTCAATTATATGTTCTTTTAATAAAATATTATTATATGTAAATTTAAAACTTTTTCGTGCTTTTTGCACACATTTTTAAAAAATTCATTGTTCCAAAATTTATTTTTATCAAATAATTGAGCTCGAGCAAGGGCTAAATTAAGATAATGTAAACTAAGCTGTTTTCTAAAACCTTAAATACTAAAGTAATGGTTGGTTTGTGTTTTCATTTTTGAAACGATTTTTAGTTTTCCTCGAAAACGGCCCGTTTTTCGCGTTTTAAGCGTTTTCGACATTTATAATTGAAAACGCTGAGAATGATAAAAAGTCGTTTTGCTTTTTCAGTTATAAATTTTAACTCGTTTTCGAAAATGCGTTTTCGAAAACAACGAACCAAACGCATTTTCCATAATTTCGAAAACTGAAAACGAAAAATAGATCGAAAATGGCAAACCAACTACGGCCTAATTATTTTGATAGCATGGCATTCATATGTCTCGGACGATACATTTTTGGGTGTAACAACGTGAGAGGTTACTTTTAGATAAGATTTTGTATTCGAGTAAGTAGTGTAAGACCGTTCACATTCCATTCACGTGGCCTGTACCTTAGTGGCACGCGGTCCACGCGACCTTGTCAAAAATAATGGCCCTTGATCGAAACTGGAAGGGGTGCTTCGGGGTTTAGAAAGAAATTATTGGTTTTTTGTCGTAAACGGTCAAATCATGGGTATTTTTGGTATTTAACTTTCCCAAAATATTTTCCAAAAGACATTTAAGAAAATAAAAATGGATAAAGATTGCCACTTTAACTGCCATGAATCATACAGGTGCTGTCGGTATGGTTGTGTGTGTGTTTCTCGCCAAACCAATGAAAAAAGAGTTATGTTGCTTGGACAGGATTTGGGACAGGTGCTGTCCGTTGGTGGCACTTGTGTGGTTCCTTTTTTTTTTTTTTTTTAAACTGTTCAATAAAATGTTGACACATGTTTTTTTATTTTTAAATCTTGCCATCAACCCTATTTGTGTAGCATAACTTATGAAAAAATACCAATTATCCCCAATAAAAGCCTAGCAATTTTTCGCTATACAAGTAGCATGGCTAAAAAATTATTCTAATGAAAAGTTGTACTTATTCACTGAACATACATACGATCCTATTAAGCCTCTATTTATTTTTCATTTTTTTCCATTAAAATAAAAAATATGATCGTTACTCATCACATCAAACCATCAAATTTGAATTTCTATCTCTTGTGTGGGTCCATAATGATTATATTTTTTATTCTCATTTTTATAAAAATAGAAAACAAACGCCCCCTAAAATATTCTTAATGCACAAACTTGTGGAATTTATTAAAAATTAGATGGTGTTAATTAAATAGGTTAATATCACAATAATATATAATTATTTGTTATAATTACGTACTAATCACACATCACAAAATTTCACAATCACAAAGACCTAAAATTTAGGTCAAAATTACTAATTTAATTAATAATCACACATTTTTTATAGGCCGTATCTTATTTATCGATTACTAATTATTAAATTAATTATTGAATAAAATTATCAAATTTATTGATCACAACTTATTTCTTGATCCCAAATTATCAAGGGGTAATTATATTACCACCACAAAATTTGCTTACTACACCACATTATATTTACACCACAATTAAAATATACTTTTAATAAATACACGACAATAAATTACACTTGTACTCCTAATTCAATAAAACTAAAAATGAAAAAGAAAATACAATATTGTGATATACACATCATCCCAACATTACATCTCATTTTTCATCTACAAAAACCAACATCCCTTTTATGCCACCAGTTTTTCTAGATATATTAATGCAAAAATTGAAAACCGTGGAAACTGCAATTCAATCGCATTTCGTTCATGGGATTTCTTCTCCATTTTGGCGGAGTACAAGCTACGTTTGATGTTTTAAATACTTCTACATATAGTCTCAGATGATTATTATTTTTGTTGAGTTGGTTCGGTCATGGAAAACTCTTACCCATATTTTGGTGGGGTTAACCCGGTTGGCATGTATTGTGTATTTTAGTTTCGCAAGTGTACGAACTGTAACAAGTAATAGTGGACCTAAGAGTCCAGATTGTCGATCCCACAAGGGCTATTTTCTAACACTTAATTCAATTTTCCTTTAACTACTATTTGATGAAAACAATTCAAAAGTTATAATGATTTGAATTTAAATCTTAATTCTAGACAATAAATAAAAGCTCACATCAAAAACTTGTATGATCAAATAATTAGAGGACGTTAGGGTATAATAATTTCACCTATTGATCACCTTTACATCTCAAATTAAGACTCGATTCTATTGTAGTGCTCAGTCGAATTCTCATATTGTATTCAATTTACCCCTCTCGAGTTCTCATTGAACTTATTCAACTAATTAAATTACATATCTCTATACAAATTTAACTGAGTTAAACGAGTTCTTTGTCCTAAGAATTCAATTATGACCGCAATAAATGGCATAAGTATCTCTACACGTTATATCAATTTACTAAATTTTATTACATGGTCTAAATCCTAAACTCATATCTCTATTTGTAGATAATTCACATAATTCATCAAATTACTGATCAGATAATTTAATGCAATCAATCATAGCAAGAATCAACACATGGAAAAATTAAAAACGAAGAATCTTAATAAGAAAATATAAAGAATATCAAATGGATTACATTATTCGTCCTAACAATGGATTTACCTACTTATAATAAAAGAAGAGCAACAACAAATTGTCTTAGAGTACATCATCGGATTTTTAATAAGAATATGTAGAAGAAAAAGTGGGTCTTGCACAAAAAAATCCTCATTCTTCCAATTTATACTTCACACGATGAATTTGGCGTTGTCTTCTCCCTTTGAATCTCTCCCCCTTTCTCTCAAGAAGTGTCTTTGCCTCTAGAATCTGTAAAACCCCTTAAAGTGTGAGAATTTTCATATTTATAGGTCCCCTGCCATGTATGAAGAATAGGGTTTTCATATGGACTTCAAAATGGGCCGAAATTCCACTTAGGTTACGGATTTGTGGCGCCGCGTCAAAAAAATAGGTGGTGGAGTTGCAGGGCCATAAGATGGCACTGCGGCGCCACCTCTCTGAATCTCCCGGCGCCACAGCGCCCTGAAGTGGTGTTGCGGCGCCACTTTTCAAACAGACAACACGCACATCTTCCAGTATTTTTAGCATAAGTTTCTCTCCTGATGTCCAATTGAGGCGATTCAAGATGCGTTGGAAAGATAAGTCAAAGGGATACAACTTTACTTCAGACATCATTCTCCAATTCGATTGTTTGCTATGTCAAAAATGGTCTCAATATGAGACTGAAATTTCAAAGCATAACTTTTCGGTTGGAAATTGATTTATGATCATATTTTGCATAAATTTGATCCCTTTGACATCTTTTTTCATCCAATTGACTCCGAGCACTCTTAAATTTTCATCATGAGGTCCAGCACAACTTTGGAGTATTTACACTTTAGTCCCTGAACTTTGGATCTCTTATAACTTAGCCCCTTTTCTCCAATTTTGTCCACTTTTGCTTCTTCCTTCAATTCCTTGTACCATCATTGAATTTTACCTATTCAACACAAAATATAATAATTTAGACCATAATTCATTCGAGAAGCAACTAAAATACACTTATCAGCATGCAACTGGGCTTTTGCAACCATGGCTGTGTCCCATTCTCTTTGCCTGTTGTATTTTCAAATTTGAGCCTCACACATTATTTTTTTTCCTAACAATTTTCAAGATTTGCTTACGCTATAGTGAAAAATATTAAATGCAGTTAGTTAACTCAAAGACAACATCAATTACTACCCGTGACATCAGTTTTAATCATATATTTGTACAACTGATTAAAAATAAATTAACTAATAAAAGATTATGTAGATTAGAAATAATTGATATAGGATTAGTTAATAATATTAACTCATTAATTTGATGAAATTTGGGAAAGAGATGATATAGAAGAAAGAAAAAAAATTAGATTTATGATTGTGATGGATCAATGAATTATCTTATGGGATAAATATATAAAAAATATGTTAATTTAATGATTGTGTTGTCAATGAAAATTGTTTAATGTTAAGAAAGTAAATTTAAAAGTATGGTTGATTACGTAATTTTATTAAGGACCATTTAAGTAAACAATAAAATTGTGGTGTATCAAGTAAATTTTGAGGTGGTAATATAACTACCCATTATCAAATTAACTTATTACAATTTTCCAATTAAATGGTCACAAATTACCCATCAAATTCTCCACCCTACCCTTCCACCACCACTGACACCACCCAATACGTCTCGTTGCTTCAAATGCACAACCCGCCATTACCACTCATCCTACACCACAACTACAACCTTCAATGAATCACCACCACCACTATTCCCCACCCTACATCAATAGCACCACCACCACCACCACAGACACAACATCTCTCCACCAGCACCATCGCACCACAACCTACCACCAAACACACCACCGCACTCAATCACCACATTGGCACCATCGCGCAAACAACAATGCACCAGGAAGTAGCAATGCTATCCTCTGCTTATAACAGCAGTGAGGACCTGACTCCCATCATCGTTGTACATGCGTGCGGCTATTGCAGTGCCATCGTCTGTACCAAAGAAATGAAGGTGACCATGTCGAAGAAAAATGGAATGAAGTTGAAATTTCTATGACCTTTTATTTAGGTAGAAAAAGAATTAGGATTAAGGTGGATACACCTGATTTTTGAAAGAATAACTTTATGATCTGATTATTGAAACGGAAATTGAAAAATATGTGGGTGTAATTTCCTTGTATTTTAATTAGATTTAAGTTCTCTTATTAAAATAAGCCTTTTAACTTTTCCTTCCGATTATCATGCTCGTAAATACAATCTCAAAACTCTACAATCTTATTTATTATTTCTAAAAGCAATTGTACAGTTCTGTTTCTTATTTCCCAAAAAGAGATAATAGGAGGAAGAGAGAAACGTATATTTTTTCTTACTCATGATCCGAATTTAATAATTGATTTTTTGATCGTTAGAGATAAAGTGGGTCCTACTTGGGAGAGAAGAATTCAAAAATGACGATTGGAATAGTGAAATAATGGTCAAAAATTTGAATTTAATTGACTTTTAAGCTGTACCAAACAAGCTCTTAACTTTCACCTGGGCAACAAAAATAAGCAGAATGCTTCTAAATAATTATGGGTCTTACATGCAAAAAATGGAACCCTTTAAGCCTTCCTGATGAACTCCACATCGAACAAAAGAACTGAGTCAGGTGGAATAATGCATGTACCTGACACCAAAAACAAGAATGAGTAGTTCAAAAGCCTTGTTCCATGTTCATTCAAAGTTATCATTAGGCCAAGCAGAAAATTGTAGCAGAATTTAGCTCCTCTGCATCCCTCTCCTCTCATTCCATATCCGAGTTCTGGTGGAATCCTTAGCTTACGTTTTCCTCCTAAAAGAGTTCACTTAGAATGTGGTACTTGATCATGTGAAGTATGAGGCAAGTTTCATGTAAAAGAATGCTTATATACCAGCAAGCATGGCAGGAACTCCGTCACCTCCTAGTATTCTCTGATCCCATACCTTGATGACCTTTGACACATAAAGCCATAAGCTCCATGGAGATGATGATGATCATCATCATTTAGGGAATATAACTTTCATATATTCATAAGAAAAAAGTAGGGAAAATGAGGATGCTAAGGCGGATGAGTGATCATACTAAAATGGAGAAATTTTTTTTTGTTGTAATTGTCATTGGTTTCAACTAATATAGTTTGTAGATAAACAAGTCTATTCCACACTATAACGCAAAGTTCACAAAAAACAGCGAACTTAATCAATAAAAATGCTGAAACTAATAAACGTAAAAATGAACACAGGATTTTTCACCCTAAGGCAAGATGTTTGGAACTTCGTTCCTAATCCCCTTTTGAGCTTCCGTCAAACCGGAAGAAATCATTATATCAACGAATCAATGAAGCTGTCCAGATTGTACATCTCGTAGCACTCAGAATATCACTCAAGATTAGTCAACATAAGCCTCTCTAATCGATACAGTCATTCACTCAAGAATATATGAAGATAATCTGTACAAATCACTCAAGATTATACAATTTTGGGGCTTATATCGAAGGAATCTTTTTGGACAGATTCTTTAGATCGAAAGAAGGAAAATCATCTCTTGAGAGAGAGAAATGAAGCGGTGGAATGAGAGAGAGTGAAAAAATCAAATTCTACTCGTCCAGAAACTCTAATGAGGGTTAAGTAGAAGATCCTAGAAGTCTTACAATCCAACGGTGAGAAATACAACATTTGGCAAGATCATAGCCATTGCTTCAATTGTATAGAAAGCATGTTATTATAACATGATTTTTTTTGCCAACATTAAGTGAATCATTTTTCTCTTGGACTAGCCGGCCCAGCAGCCCAGCAGAAGTATTATGTCAGCTCAACATCATTGTGCCACATTTCTTCACATTCTCCACCTTGGTACAATGATTCCAATTTCATCTATAGTGATTTCTCTAGTTTTTGACATCATTTGCTCTTATTCCTGATACACAAATCAGCAAAAAGAGAATGTTTAGTATAAAAAAAACTTATGGGAGAGAGGAATGGTGCCTATTACTATGTGTTACCAGCTACTTGCCTTAAGAAATATTAATGTTCAGCTGTTTTAAACAGTCCAAGAACTTATTTAAAGGTAGCACTTTGTTTCCAACATCAGCAGGATTAATTTGTGTAGAAATCTTTTCAAGTTTAACAACACTTTGAGAAATTACATCTCTAATAAAATGAAATTTCACTTCGACATGTTTTGATCTATTATGAAATACAGGATTTCTAATCAAATATATAGCAGATTGGCTATCGGAATGCAAGACAATGTCATTTATGAAACCAAATTCATTTAAAAGTCCTTTTAGCCAAATTCCTTCTTTAATTGCATCAGTGGAAGCTATATATTCTGCTTCAATTGAAGATAAAGCAACAATCTTTTATAAGTGAGATTTCCAGCTTATATAGGAATTACATAAAGGATACACATAGGCAGAAGTTGATTTTCTGTTGTCCCTATCGCCTACATAATTAGAATCTATGTAACCCCTAAAGATAACACCTTTAGATTGCTTTTTATACTCAATTCTTAGGTCACAAGTTCCTTTTATATATCTTAGAAGCCACTTCATAGCTTCCCAATGAACCTCACCAGGATTGGACATGTATCTACTCAATACACTTATTGTAAATGCCAAATCAGGCCTAGAACATATCATTAGATACATAACCGACCCCACAGCATTAGAATATGGCACTCTAGCCATTCTTTTGAACTTTTCTTCAGTTTTTGGAGAGTGGTCATTAGATAATTTGAAGTGATTTGCTAAGGTAAACTCACACTTCAGCATTAGACAATGCAAATCTTTTAAGTATTTTCAGAGCATAAGATTTTTTATTTAGACTTATTATGCCCTCTCTATTATTTCTTTTAATTTCGATACCCAAGATTTTTCTAACATGACTTAAGTCCTTCATTTCAAATTCAGATTTTAGTTTGTCTTTAATTGACTTTATTTCCTTTATGTCATGACTAGCCAAAATTATGTCATCTACACAAAATAGAAGATAAAATGAATTCTCACCTTCGTTTCCTTTACAATAAAGACAAGTATCGAAATTACTTCTTTTAAAATCAAGTCCAAGTACAAAAGTGTCAAATCTCTTATACCATTGTCTTGGAGCTTGTTTTAAACCATAAATTGACTTTTTAAGAAGGCATACTAAGTCAAAATTTTTATTCACTTCAAAACCTTTTGGTTGTTCCATGAAAATGGTTTCTTCAAGATCTCCATTTAAAAATGTAGTTTTTACATCTAATTGATCCAGTTCTCAACTAAGTTGAGCTGCAAGGGCAAGTATGACTCTAACAGTTGTAAAATTTACAACGGGGGAAAATATTTCATTAAAGTCTATCCCTTCCTTTTTAGCAAAACCATTAGCCACAAGTCTTGCCTATGTAAATTTTACAATGGGAGAAAATATCTCATTAAAGTCTATCCCTTCCTTTTCAGCAAAATCCTTAGCCACAAGTCTTGCCTTATATCTAATATCGTTCTAATCTTTTTCACCTCTTTTGATCTTATAAATCCACTTGCAATCTATAACTCTCTTTCTCTTAGGTCTCTTGACTAAGATCCAAATTTTAGTCTTCCTCAAAGATTCCATCTCATCATGCAATGCAACAACCCAATGCTTAGAGTCCTTGCTACTAATAGCATCTTTATAGGACTCGGATTCATTCTCAATGAACCCCTGAACAGTAAGAAGGGACATTTCATCATCAAACCTTACAGGTGGTCTTATTTGTTTCATTTCCCTATCTCTAGCAAGTTGATAATCATTTAAGGGTTGATTTACTTCAAAATCAGATTTATTCAGGTCAGTTTCTTCAGTATTTTGAACCTCAATTTCACTATTTTCAATCTGATCAGGTTGTAGATTATCATTATTAACTTGCTCCACCTCAATTTCAGTTTCCTTCCTTTCATTTTCAGTCTGTCTAGATTCAGTTGTGTTATTTTTAGATTTTAAACAAGACATATCAGATTCATTAAATACCACATTTCTACTCAAAATGATCTTATAACTTTGGTCTCTTTTACCCAAAGTCTATACCCCTTCACCGCTTCACCATAGCCCAAGAAAACACACTTTAGGGCTCTAGGTTCAAGTTTTCCTTCAAATTGGTGTGCAAATGCTGCACAACCAAATATTTTTAGATTTCTCAAATCTACAGGTTTTTGTCCAAATTTCTTCAAGTGATTTGAATTATATAGCATTAGTGGGGCTTCTATTTATGAGATAACTAGCAGTTTTTGTAGCTTCTTCCCAAAATAACTTGAGAAGACCAAAACCTAATAACATACATCTAACTCTTTCAAGAATAGTTCGATTCATTCTTTTAGCCAAGCCATTTTGTTGTGGGGTGTGTATCACTGTTCTGTGTCTTAGAATACCATGCTCTTTGCACAATTCATCAAATTTATAATTGCAAAATTTCAGCCCATTATCAGTCTTCAACACTTTAATCTTTTTATTTGTTTGATTTTCAATCAAGATTTTCCATTCTTTAAAAGCATTAAAAGTGTCAGACTTATGTTTAAGTAGAAAGAGCCAATTTTTCCTAAAAAAAACATCTATGATTAATAGGAAAAATCTGAAACCAGTATGTGTGAGCATAGAAACGGGTCCCCAAAGATTAGCATGCAAATACTTAAGAATAGACACAGATTTATGCATCCCAGGCAGAAATGGTAGTCTATTTTGCTTTCCTAGTATGCAATGATCACAAAAACTGAGTTTCTCAATTATATCTTTACCAAAAGCAATTATATCTTTACCAAAAGCTCTTTATTTTTTCAAAATCTACAAGCCTTTGTCACTAATATGACCCAATCATTTATGCCATAGTTGTGACTTATCATTCGAGGCAGAAATTGTTGCTGATGTGGAGTCAAAAAAGTTTTGAGTGTATAAAATGTAAAGCCCATGTCTCTTGGGGGCTTCAGCAACAAGTTGAGAGCCCCTCAAGATTTTAATATATCCCTTGTTAATCAAAATATTATAGTCCATATCATCAAGGACACCTAAGGATATGAGATTTCTTTGTAAGTCAAGAACGTACCTGGTTTTTTCTAAAGTCAATTCATTATTATCGTCAAACCTTAAGGTGATTGTTCTTATTCCTTTTACCTGACATGACATGTGATTACTCATTAACACTTAGCATCTATTTACATTTTCAAACTCAGTAAACCACTCTCTTTTATGACACATATGAAAGATGCAACCTGAGTCAAGGATCCACTCCTGACTAGGTGAGCTGTGTGTAACAACATAAACCTCATCTACATTGTATTCATTTTTATAAGCCAAGGCAGCACCACCATCATTATTAGACTTATTTTTCAAGTCATTAAGTCTCTTATAGCAATCTTTGGTAAAATGACCTTCACCAAGGCAGTAAAAATATTTTTTACCCTTAATCTTGTTTTTTCATTTTATCTTTAAAATTCACCTTCTTCTTGTGTCCAGGTTTCTTATTTAAATTGGGCATCTTTGAATTTGGATTAGGTTTGGACTTAACCATCAAATTTTCACCACTAACAGATTCTCTCTTTTCAGATTTTAACTCTAACTCTTTGTTTCTCAATGCATTTATTATCACGTCAGTAGTTAGAGTCTCCCTTCCATATTCAATAGCATTTTTAACATCTCTATATTTATCACTTATTGAATTTAACAAAACCACAGCCCATTGATCTTTTGAGAGTTTCTCATCACAGTCAGTTAGGTCACGGGATAATCTATTGAATATATCAATGTTTGCCTCAAGATCAAGAGATGGGTCCAATTTGAAACCAAAAATTGTTTTAGAAGATACACTTTACTAGGCATAGTTTTATTCAAATAAGTATCTTCCAATTTCTCCCACAACTCAATAGCAGTTTTTGTCTCACCAATCTCTCTTAACACATTATCAGACAAATGCAAGAATATAGAACTCTATGCAGTTTCATCAAGTTTAGTTATCTTAATTTCTTCTATATCATCGGGCTAAGACTCATCAATGGTTGTTGCACATTTTTGTTGAAGTAAAATGGCTCGCATTTTCTGGCGTCAGAGACTAAAGTCTCCTTTACCATTAAAGATTTTCAATTCAACTTTAGTTGACATAATCAAAACACAATTTGGTTTTTGACAGAGCAGGCAGATCACATAAATTTTGAACAATATTTACAACATGCAGTATCTCAAATTTTATACACAATAATCAATATAAAGTGTACAACTAGCAAGTTGTATGTCACAAATTATTCAGCAGTAACACTCAGCAGTTCATTCAATTACAAAATAAGCGATTTACTCAAAGACAGCAAATTATCAAATCACAGTAATATAATCACAATATGCTTTATACATTCTATACAAGATACTTGCAAGAATCATAAAAATAATATTAAACCATTGACCATTACTCAAGATTGCCCTCGGATTCCAGAGACTCACGGTTTCTAGACAAAGGTACTATCAAGAAGTCTCCGATTTATTAATTTTTACCACAATTGCAAGAGTCACAGGATATAGTTAGGTGAGATATACTGTAACTTGAAGATAAATGGAACGAACTCACCAAAAAACCCTTATTAGGGTTTCAAGGAGCAATCGAAATTTACAAAACCAATTCGAGAACTCTTTGAATCAGTCGATACCAATACCAAGAACCCCCGTCACGAGCTCTAATACCACTGTAATGCGAAGTTCACAAAAAAACATCGAACTTAATTAACAAAAATGCCGAAACTAATAAACGTAAAAATGAAAAATAGAAAGAGATAACAGAAAAATAAAATGAACAGAGGATTTTTTATCCTAAGGCAAGAGGTTCGGAACTTCGTTCCTAATCCCTTTTGAGCTTCCGTCAAACCGGAAGAAATCACTATATCAACGAATCAATGAAGCTATCCAGATTGTACATCTCGTAGCACTCAGAATATGACTCAAGATTATTCAACATAAGCCTCTCTAATCGATACAGCCATTCACTCAAGAATATATGTAGATAATCTATAAAAATCACTCAAGATTATACAATTTTGGGGCTCATATCTAAGGAAGCTTTTTGGATAGATTCTCGAAAGAAAGAGAATAGTCTCTTTAGAGAGAGAGAGAGAGAGAGAGGGAGTTGAAGCGACGGAATGAGAGAGAGTGAAAAAATCAGATACTACTCATCCAGAAACCCTAATGAGGTTTAAGTAGAAAACCCTAGAAATCTTGCAATCCAACGGTAAGAAATACAACACTTGGCAAGATCATAGCCATTGCTTCAATTGTATAGAAAGCGTGTTATTATAACACGATTTTTTTTGCCAACATTAAGTGAATCATTTTTCTCTTGAACTAACCGGCCCAGCAGCCCAGCAAAAGTATTATGTCAGCCAAACATCATTGTCCCACATTTCTTCACACACACTTTGTTGAAGAATGTATCTATTTTCTTTTATGACTACTCGATTGTCTTCGTTATTGGTTGAAGTGGTGGAAACGTAAAGGGTATGCCTTCTTTCTTTAGTATTCATTTTGAGAGGCGAATGCTCCTTCGGGGTCAATGAGCTTATGAGTTCAATCCTTAAATGGAATGAATACATTAAGCCCTTGTTTGGTGCCCATTATTAAAAAAAATTAAATTAAATAGTGTTCTTAGGAGAATGTTTGGTTAAAAAGTAGAGAAAAATTTTGGGTTTATGTACAAAATATTTTATTGTGTGAAGTGGTTGAAAATGATCCTGTAGTAAAAGAGTTTTAAAACAATGGGTACCAAACAAAGGCTAATTGTTATGTTAGGCTATGCGTTTAAATGTCAAAGTAGTACGTTTGGGATGCATTAATGGTAACATAGTGTCCATATCAATCAAAACAGTTCAGAATGCAAGTTCAATCCCGACTCTTGATTAATAGAAGTTATTGGACAAATGAATTGAACAATTTCCAAGTTTGAAATGTCTAACACGAATGCATATAAAAGAGTCTGGATAGAGTCATGAGTATCACCAATTTGCTAATCAGAAGGCAACTTTCTGAAAAATTTTGATGCCGTGTCTAGAAATCCAGTGTACAATACAAAGCACAATTCAAATTTTTGGCACTTAACTAACACCATTATACCTTCACCATTTGTAACTAAGAAGCCTTTAAAATGGTCAAAGATTAGGTAAAAAAATTCTGTACATGTAGCATTATTTTTACCAGAAACTACTTGATGACAAGCTAATATCTCTACACAAAACAACTTTTATATCTTAAGATATATATCAAGCAATTTTACTTACTCATAACTAAATTTCAAGGCGGTATCAATCAAATCGAGAGAATGACAACTGAGTTATTTGGAGCATTCATAAGAAGAATTAAACGCGGAAAAACATATTCTAAGTAAGAAACTAGAAAACAATGCTATTTCATTGTAAACATTACGAGAAGGTCAATTTCAAAAATTCTCGAAAATAAGAAATCTGAAATTACCTTAATCAATTGCCCTTTAACAGCCTCAGGACCAGACCCAACAACTTTATCGCAATAAGCAAGTCTAGTTGCAGTTATAGTGAACTCACATGCATCAGATTCCTCTGTTGTGGCGGAATGTGGATGCCAAAGAAATTGCAGAATACCAAAAGAGAACCCAATGCCCAGTGCTTCTCTTCAGCTCAATTCATTTACTTGTAGAGTAAGATTTATATTGTGGGGTTGGGATTTTGGTAGAAGATGATTCAGCTGTGTGCGAGTTTATGTTGAAAATTTGTTCAAAATCAATGGAAAGATAATGGACTTATTGTTGGGCTCAATTGTGGACTTGGTATAATCAAAAGAAATTGAAAAATGTAAAATTTGATTTTTTGCCTATGCGTGCACACAGGCTTAATTTTGTGCATACGCGAGATGTGTTTTGAAAAAATCAGAATTAAATTTTGCTTCTACTATGCATATACACGGTTTATACTATGCGTACGCATGGTGTTAAAAAATAGCCATTAGCTGATTTTTCAATTTGAAATTTGGGAGCCGTTTTGGATTAGAAGTTGCCACTTATCTTGTTTTGGCACCATTTCGTGATGCACTGATCGAGACTTATAAATAGGTGATGAATGATCAATACAAAATGATTAGAATCATTGAAAATATCTTGAGATCCATAAATCATTCCATATTGAATCAAACTATTGATTTACATTCATATTCAAGATCTTCCTTGGTGTTCTTAAAGTTTTGGAGGATTGCACTTGTGCTTTGGTGTTAAATCCTTTTTTAAGACTTGATATAATCCTACAAACCGTTTGCCAAAACCCTTAAGCATCTCATTCAATCCCAAGAGGGGGCAAATATAGTTTAATGACAACGATCCCGTGTTTAAGCCTCAAATTCGTTCTTGACGTATTTTGTGATTTATATTCATTATGTTTCTATAATTTTGTTGTTGTTTTTTCTCCAATCCTTTATTTTCCAACAATCTCAAACTATATCCTGCGATGGAGAATGATACAACTATGGCAACCATCAAACTCATGAATCAAGATCTGGTTAGATTGGACTGTTTTGACGAGACAACTTCACAAGTTGAAATTCCTCCTAATAGCGTTGAAGATTTTTATATTCTTAATCCAGATTTGGTGCCTTTGCCGGAACCAACGAATGGAGAATCTAAAACAATCAAGACCAAGAGACAAAAAGGTCAAGAAGATGAATTGATTTGTCATGGCCACATCTTGAATGCATTATTGGATCGTTTGTATGATTATACAACAATACAATTTCGGCGAAAGAAATCTGGGAAGCATTGGAAAGTAAGTACAAGACGGAAGAAGAAGGTACAAAGAAAATTTTGATTTCTAAGTATTTTGATTTTAAATTCTTCGAAAATATCCCTCTTCTTCCCCAAGTACATGAATTGCAAGTGATTGTCAACAAATTAAAGGCAGTGAAAATTGATATACCGGAGACCTGTCAAGTGGGGGCTATAATTGCCAAACTTTTCGAAACTTGGAAAGGATATCGAAAGAAGATAATGCATAGTTCTGAAGATTATTCTTTGGAACAATCGCAAAAGTATCTTCAAATCGAAGAGGAGTCGAGAATACATGATAAAACTGAAAATTCTCATGAGGGCTCTTCTAAAGCAAATGCTGTGGAAAAAATAGAACCGTCGGCAAAATCAAACAAAAGAAAGTCTTCTAGGAACTTTAACAAGTTCAAGAAGAAGATAAAAGGAGATTGTTTTGTGTGTGGAAAATTTGGTCACTATGTCAAGGATTGTAGGCACCGAAAACAAAATAACTTCGAGTTCAAAGTGAATTCCATCCAAGATGACAAAATTGTGGCCACCATAAGTGAAGTAAACACAATCAAAGAAAATGTTCTCGGATGGTGGTATGATACTTGTGCTACAGTACATGTATCATATAATAAATTTTTGTTCAAAACTTATCAAGAAGTGGATGGAGAATAAGAGATTCAAATGGGCAACGAGATGCGGTCCAAGGTGTTTGGAAAAGGAAGTGTAGACATTATCTTCACCTCAGAGAAAACCGTTACTCTAACTAATGTGCTACATGTTCCGAATATGAATAGGAACCTAGTTAGTGGCAATCTCTTAGAAAAATTGGGCATCAAATGTGTTTATGAGTCTGACAAACTTGTACTATCCATTAACGGAAAATTTGTTGGAAAATGCTATTCGTGTGAAGGAATGGTCAAATTATGTACCGTTGACAATGAAATGAATAAAAGTAATTTTGCTTATATTGTGAATTTATTTTCATTATGACATGCTAGATTAGGTCATGTTGGTAGAAATACAATGAAACGCATGAAAAAATATGACTTGATCTCATATCACAAAAATGATGAATATAAATGCAAAATATGTCTAGAATTTAAAATGATTAAAAAATCATATTAAAGTGTTAAGAGAACTTCTAGTATTTTAGAATTAATTCATACTGATATATGTGAACTTAATGGTATGTTAACTAGAGGTGGAAATAAAAATTTCATAACTTTTATAGATGACTTTTCTAGATATACATATGTTTATTTGATAAAACATAAAAGTAAAGCCTTTGACATATTTAAGACATACAAGAATGAGGTTGAAAATTATCTTGGAAAGAAAATTAAAATTTTAAGGAGTGATAGAGGTGGTGAATACTTTTCCAATGCTTTTAATTTGTTTTGTGAACAATATGGAAGTATTCATCAATGTTCTGCACCTAGGACACTCGAACAAAACGGTTTGGCTGAAAGAAAAAATAGAACATTTGTAGAAATGATAAATGCCATGCTTATTCATGTTAAGTTGCCATTTAACTTGTGGGGTGAAATTTTGTTA
This sequence comes from Olea europaea var. sylvestris, assembly GCF_002742605.1. NCBI lineage: Eukaryota > Viridiplantae > Streptophyta > Magnoliopsida > Lamiales > Oleaceae > Olea > Olea europaea. The sequence goes on from NW_019263520.1 coordinate 44,756, forward strand.
AGTACATGTAGAATACTTAATAGGATTCCTTCAAAATATACTAAGGTTTCTCCTTATAAATTGTGGAAAGGAAGAAAATCGAAAATTGGATACTTCAAAATGTGGAGGTGTCTTGCCTATTGCAAGAACATGAATTCTAATAGGACCAAATTGGATCCAAGAGGCATTAAATGTGCCTTTGTTGGATATGCAAACAATAGCAAATCTTATATATTACTAAATTTGGAGTCCAATGTGATTATCGAATCCAACAATGTGGAGTTCTTTGAGAATTCGTTATCTTCGGATAATGAATTAAGGGAAAACCTTGAAAATATCCCTAGCACAAGTAGAACACATGATGAAATATCTTCTAAGAATGTTGATGAATCTAATGAACCACTAAGAAGCAAGAGAACTCAAGTTGAGAAGTCTTTAGGATCAGATGAAATCGATTCTCAACTTATCTCCTTTTACTTAGTAGAGGGAAATGAGTTGAATGTTGTGAGAACAATTCATTTTGTTCCACAAGTAGAAATCGACCCTAAGACTTATAAAGAAGCTATGGCTTCTCGTGATAGTACCTTTTGGAAAGATGCAATTAAGGACGAAATGAATTCGATAATATCCAATAATATTTGGGAACTTGTTAATTTACCATCGGGATCCAAGCCTATTGGATGCAAATGGGTATTTAGGAGATTATACGATGTTGATGGATCCTTAAATACCTTCAAAGCTGGATTAGTAACCAAAGAATATCGACAAAAGGAAGGAATCGGTTATTTTGATACTTATGCACGGGTAGCTAGAATAACATCGATTAGGATATTATTCGTTTTGGCTTCAATCTATAACTTGCATGTTCATCAAAGGATGTCAAGACGGCATTCTTAAATAGAGATCTCGATGAGAAGGTCTATATGGAACAACCCAAAGGGTTTGCCCTACCTAAAAATGAACATAAAGTGTGCAAGTTGGTGAAATCTTTATATGGTCTGAAACAAGTACCCAAGAAATGGCATGAGAAGTTTGACTTAGCAATAAAAAAATAACGGTTTAAACATAATAGCGTTGATAAATATTTATATTCAAAAGTATGTGATAATTATGGGATATTTCTATGCTTGTATGTTGACGACATGTTGATTATGAGTAATCACATGGACGGAATAGAAGAAACAAAAATGTTTCTTTCTTTCACATTCAAGATGAAGGATCTTGGACAAGTGGATACCATTTTAGGTATCAAAATCACAAAGACTAGTGGGGGTTACTATCTAAGTCAATCACATTATATTGAAAATGTGATAAATAAGTTCAAACATTTGAACATAAAGGAATGTGCTACCCCGATTAATCCAAGTTCAAAATTAATAAAGAATGATGGAATGCCGATTGCTCAATTGGAATATGCAAGTGCTATAGGGAGTCTTATGTATGTTGTTCAATGCACAAGATCAGATATAACTTGTACAATAAGTAAACTTAGTAGGTTTACTAGCAATCCGAGTAATGATCATAGGAATGCTATTGTTAGAGTTCTTGGATATTTAAAGAAAATCAAGAACTTAGGCCTACAATATACTAAATTCTCGGCTATATTGGAAGGATTTACTGATACTAGTTGAATATCTAGCACTGATGAAAGTAAATCCACTTCGGGTTGGGTATTCACTCTTGGAGGATGTGCTGTTTCTTGGAAATAAAAAAAAACAAACATGTATAGCGCACTCGACCATGGAATTTGAATTTGTAGCTTTATCGGATATCGGGAAAGAAGTTGGGTGGCTTAAGGATCTCTTATATGAGATACCTTTGGGATCGAAGAATATCTCTTCAATACCTATCATGTGTGATAGTCAAGCCACGTTAGCAAAGGCGTATAATGGAAAGTCTAGACATATGAGTCTGAGACATGACTATATAAGGAAATTAATCAAAGATAGAATAATTTCCCTAAATTATGTAAGGTCAATTGAGAATTTAGCGGATCATTTAACTAAAGCACTAAACAGAGATTTAGTGGCGTCTACTTCGAGTAGGATGGGGTTGAAACTCCTTAATTAAAAAAATCCACCAATGACGGTAATCCTACCCGTCATTACTCAAATGGTAATCCATGGGTTCAAAGGATAACAACAAGTCATTCGATATGTGGATAGTTGCAGCATTTTTTAAATCCGCTATGACCCTATCCTAATTAAATAATGTTGGTTGTTACTGAAGTGAGAGTTGAGCATTAAAACTCTTAATGAAGTTCAGTGTTAAAATACAAGTATCTCTAAAAGTAACAAAAATACTAGAAGAACTTCACCTAAGTGAACTTCAAGGTGGTGCCGCCTCAATAGAAAGTTGGAGTTTCTCTCTTAAAAGTTCATTGAATAGGATGAGCTCAAGACCATAATAATAGCTAAGCGAGTTGAGGAACTTAAGAACACGTGATACTTATGTATGTGTTCTTACCGGTATTGTCACAAGTAATAATTGGTTCAAAGCTTCCATGCTACCTCTAATTTCGACTTTACTTTGTTTGAATTACACTATGGTTAGATTCAAATCGAAAGATATCTAATCCTTATGCATAAGTGTCGTCTTTTTAAATATGTGATCGTATTGATTTTAAACAAGTAGGGGATTATTGAAAATTTGTTCAAAATCAATGGAATGACAATGGACTTATTGTTGGGCTCAATTGTGGAATTGGTATAATTAAAAGAAATTGAAAAATGTAAAATTTGATTTTTTGCCTATGCGTACACACATGCTTAATTTTGTGTGTACGCGAGATGTGTTTTGACAAAATTAGAATTAAATTTTGCTTCTACTATGTATACGCACGGTTTATACTATACGTACGCATAGTGTTAAAAAATAGTTGTTGGCTGATTTTTCAATTTGAAACTTGGGAGTCGTTTTGGATTAAAAATTGTCATTTTTCATCTTGTTTTGGCACCATTTCGTAATGCATTGATTGAAACCTATAAATAGATGATGAATGATAAATACAAAATGATTAGAATTATTGAAAACATTTTGAGATCCATATATCATTCCATATTGAATCAAACTATTGATTTACATTCATATTCAAGATCTTTCTTTGTGTTCTTAAAATTTTGGAGGATTGCACTTGTGTTTTGGTGTTAAATCATTTACAAGGCTTAATATAATCCTACAGACCGTTTGTCAAAACTCTTAAGCATCTCATTCAATCCTAAGAGGGGGCAAATATAGTTTGAGGACAACGATCCCGTGTTCAAGCCTCAAATTCGTTCTTGATGTATTTCATGATTTCTATTCATTTTGTTTCTATAATTTTTTTGTTGTTTCTTCTCCAACCCTTTCTTTTCCAACAGTTTAGAGTGTGAATTTGTTGATGGATCGTTTGTGGTATTTGGGACTGTGAGTTCCCAAGGAGAATGGCAATGAGTTCATCGTAACCAACCAAAATTTGAATGGGGATAAGAAAATTGAAAATGTAGTTAAGATGATCACACATTCCATAAAAATATGGTATATAATGGGTTGGGTCTGGGTCTAAATTAAAGTAGTGGTGTCAAAATAGGTCGGATGGCCCATGCTTGAGATGGAGTCACCATAAAAAGTATAGGACAATGTTACATATATCGAATTTTTTTACTGAATATTTTATCTACTATTCACAACAGAGGTGGAGACCACGGATCGTCATTTTTAAATTCACGTGGAGCCCGCCATACATTGTGACAGGAGAGACACCATTCGACAAACCCCCTCGATACATATATATTTATCCAAAAGTTTATCAATAGCAGCGTGGTCTAGTTCGGAATGATTCACGAGTTGGTCTGCTATAGTGAATGAGCCATGTCGATTTATTAGAAAGGTTAAATTTAAAAAGTCATTGCACCTATAAATATTCATTTCACTTTTACATTTTGTTCACATAATGCAACTATTATCATAAATTGTTTTTTTATTAATTTCAAAAACTATTTAACAATAATTTGAAAACACATCAATGATAATATTCTTTGTTATAATGACTGAGCCTGTTTGAGTCTCATTTTATTATTATTAGTTTTATTATTATTATTATGACCTAAAATGCATTTTGAAATAATATTTTGATAGAGAATATATGATTAAAAAATAAGAAAATATTTTGAACTTACGTGTAACACTATTTTACTGAAAAAGAATGTGTAATTAAAAATTAGAGAGAAAAAAATATATTTTGAAAATAATAGTTACCAAACAAGGGCTAATTTGAAATCATACTAATGTTTTGCAAAACAAATTACAAGCGCGCAACTGTCCTTTTCCCCCAGCACCCACCACCGACGGAATACAACTCACCCAAAGGAACTCAACCGTCTCCGACCAGCAGCTAAGTCAGTGCCACATTTCTCTCACCCACGTCAATTTTCAGTTTTATCATTTATGCTTTACACAGGTAGAACCGAAACTCGCCCCTATTTCACAAGTTTCTAAATAAAATTTGTTAAATTGTCGTTGCCCTAGATGATTGCAATTGTATTATATTAAATACTGTTGGTACATCACTATAAATTGATAAGTATTGTTAATGTAAACCTCAGTAAATTAATGTCCAATTCACTACAGATAGCTTCATTTTACTCTTAAAGTAGAGTCCTCACTAGCTGCCACACAACATTCTAGTCCCCTCGGTGTAAGTTGAAAATTCCTTAAAGAGTTGAAGCAGGCTTATCTGCATTTCCAAGGTTTTTGTCTTCCTTTCTTCTTCATATAGCTTTTTCTTGGACTATGGGCACAATGGCAGCACGTTGGCTCCGATGGCGAAGACAAAGAAATCGTGTTTAGACTTTTTCTTCAGTTGGCCAGAGATCTACTACAGGAGGTGTGGACGTCGGGCGTCAAAATCGGAAGAAGATTAATTGCGTCATGTGTTCGACTGCTAGGCAATTTATAACATAACGGGTTGGACAAGTTTAGCCTCAATATTGTGGGTTCATAAATCATAATTTGCCTTAGATTTGGGCCCTAATCCATTCCTCCGCGCTATTGCTATAGCTTAGGTAGGGCTCTTCATGCTTCCTTCCCCGATACTCCAACATTTTCCTATCCATCGTTGTAGATGTTCGCCTGGTTATCCAAGAAATCCAAGATGCATAAGTCTGCTCCTCAATAAAAGCTATCCCCAAGAAGGTCCTAGCTAGCTAAGCCCGGACAATATTTTTAGACGGATCTACAAGCCTTAATCAGATCTAAACAAGGCAGTCGGGGCTGGCCCAATCATTTTTACAACTCTAACTAGGCCCCTATTTGGTTTCAACTTTTTAAGAATTATTTTTTCCCCCAATCTCATTTTCAACCACACATTTTATAGGATCCAAAACTTTTATCAACTTTTCAATCACATATTTTATCAGCTTTTATCAGAATATGCTAAAAATCAAACCAAACATAGGCTGGATATGTAAAACCACTCCATCTTAGCCAGTCTTTGTAAAGCCTACAATACATTTGGGCTCGTGTTGTGTAGAACACAAGATCCATCGATTTCTTAGGGTTAATTACACCAGTATTCATTGAATTGAATCTTAAAAAATGGTAGAATTCTCTATAAGAAACATTTACAGTAGTTGCATGCCTGGCCTGCTTTGACATAACCACCAGCAATACTCTAGGCCTACCTTTTTCGACAAATCGTCATGCCATCCCCAATTGAAACCTACAATATATCGATAAAGTAAATGATAGAAGCTTGCTTATTCAAACTTTGTGTATGGAAAGGAAAAACTCATTTACGTACCATACTAATGCTTACACGCTCATCATCCATCAATTTTTTATTGAAATTTCTTATACTATCAGTTTTCGGATCATTTACCTGTCCAGAAGTACCAGTCAGACGCAAACAATATACGTAAAATTGGAATGAGTTAAGTTTATGTTTACCAGTGGATCAGCAACTTTTCCATGCCAAAGGACATTGTCAATAACTATAATACCTCCAACTCTCACCTGTAAGATGGGACAAATCAAAACTCGATATTCAAAACTTAGAGCAGTAATATCATGCGTTGCATGTATATAGACAAGCTAATTCGGTACTGTATTACTAACCAGTTGCAGCAGCAATTCAAAATAATCTGAATACATTCTCTTCTCGGCATCTACAAAAGCAAAATCATAGCTACATAGACGAGTAAACACGCAATGAGACTGATTTCATTTACATTCTCTTCTTGGCATCTACGAAAGTAAAATCATAGCTACATAGACGAGTAAACACACAATGAGACTGATTTCATTTTTATTAGACTTACAATAGCAGAAATATCCAGAGAAAATCTGTGTTACCATTTTGAGTTTGCGTGGGCATGGAATTATAGAGCTAAAAAATACCATTTTTGGGCAATTGTGTCAAAGATAAATGTAGAGTTATACTAGTGATAATAGGTCATATCTGCCACAAAAATCACATATGATCCATTTGATAATGCATGATTGCAACTAAATGCAGGTTTTTGAAAATATGATTAAGATTTAAACCAAGAAAAGGTTTTTCAATTATATCAAAATAGATTGAAGTAATAGCTTCAAGTGCTTCATGATTTAAAACCTGTAAACATTGGCTGCAAGGACCGGGATGCAGTGATTTAGAACGTCAATAATGGCATTAATATATCTTCCACGAACAAAAAATACCTGCAATCTTCACCATTATGAAGCATAGACTTCAGAGTATCAGCTGCAAGACCATGTTTCACATCTATCTGAATAATTTATATCAGTACAAGAAAAAAATTACGAACATAAGAAAGATTTCATAAAAAGTCATGATAAAATCACTATTTGATATACAATTTACTGCAGTCCTGGTTGAGTGAAACAAAACGCAGAAAAGAAATTTTAAACTACAATGGGAAGGGAAAAATAAAAGAATTGACCACTTACTGTAGTGCAGAAATTTTGCAAGTTCCTATAATGCATAGTCATGATTTTCTTTCATTCTTCTTTCGAAAGCCTAGGAAGTACGTTTGATGGATTGCAACTACTAAGGCAATAAAAGATGCTCGATTATATATGATCAATTATTTAATAATTTAGAGTCATAACCATATCGTTTAAGGTTCTCGGCTTAATCAAGAAACTTCTCATATTGAGATCAAGAGTAGGACCTGTACGAGAGACATTTAGAGAACTTCTACCTAGAACATACCTTATGTGAAACACCAGCACGGTCATAATACCTCTTTGCAACCTCAAGTGATATTGCATCTCTCTCACATGCAACCAGACAACCTCCTTCTGGTAGGACCAGAGCAATGGCCAATGAAGAGTATCCCTGCGAACAATAAGAATGGTTCAGAGTATTCCACGCACTATGCACTTTTAAGAAAAGCAAACATTAGATCAGAGCACTGCTTATAAGCATTAGAATGAATTAACAGAAATAATACCATATATTGTGAATGTAGCACACAATCATACAACCCGGGGGGGGG
>NW_019263520.1:52808-134050 GCF_002742605.1 Olea europaea var. sylvestris
AAGTTAATAACCATTCACAAGCATACGTAATGAACATCATGTCTAATAAAAATACCCACAAATTTAACAATGACAAGTGATATACTTGACCAGGGCCCTCACCACCATCCCAGCTCACCTCAGCCTTCCCCACCTCCACATGCTGAAAATACCCTCAAATTAAACAATAACAAGGGATTCCTAGACCTGGTCCTTACCACCACCCCTGCTCCCTTGCAGCAACCACAGCCCCGCTTCCCAACTTCATATGCTGAAAATACCCTCAAATTAAACAATGACAAGGGATTCCTTGACCAGGGCCCCCACCACTACCCCAGCTCTTTCTCAGCCTTCCCTGCAACGACAACTCTTCCCCACCTCCCCTAGCCCTCTTCCTTACCTTTCCTACTGCCACTTAGCCCCTTATTGACCTCTCTCCAAGCCATCAACCCGAAACCCACTTCATTTCGCAGACAAAAACTCTCCATCCCAACCTCTCACCAGACAGCTTCAACAGAAATATAGACCAAAAAACCGATTTCTGAACCATTATCATCAGACACTACCATTATAGCCCCCACCAAAGATCCACCTCCAGAAATTCATCCCCACCATACACAAATGACAAGCATGGCAAGTGAATTGTATACCTAGAAGCACATAGTACTTGATCACTTCCAAAATACACAATATCTGAGAAAGCATAAAGGCTTGAATTAGGGTGTTCAGCGTCTAACTGTGGTAATTATAATTAACTAGTATTTATTAAGAGGGATTTCCACTATGGGGACTAGGGTCTTGAAGGCTCGACCTCATATTGCTACCGGTCCCTCACATTTCTCTCTTCTCAGTTATGAACAGCTTCAGAATCAGATATTTCTTTGCATTTCACGTTTATTCAAGACATTTCTCTTCACGCTTTTTTTATAATGGCGAGACAGGGTGAAACCAAACTACCTTAATAACTATCTCTACAGTAAATGCATTATCCTACCTTAGTTGAAAAACACTGTAGATTTGCATTACAGTTAAGCTGATTTACATTTTCCTCTACCAGAAGTGTCTCAGCCACAAAGCTCCATGCTATTCATTAAGAAAAAGAATAATATGATCTCCAATCCCCAAACCCAATTAGCACTAACTACTTAATGTACTTAAATGATTATCATGGCATAATTCGTGACCCCCTTAATGTGAAACATCAGAAAAATCTAGAGATAAGTAGGTGAAAAAACAAAATACGTAAGGAAATTGCTATGGTAGAATTAGTAGGATTTTGAAAAAAAAAAAAAGAGAATCAATCCCGGGATACATACAGTATACACGCCAACTTCAATACACCTCTGGGCTCCTAGTATTTGAACTAGCATTGCAAGAAGTTGTGCTTGATCAGGCGATACCTGCAGGTAATCAGAACTTATCAACCTTAATGCTAACAATTTTCAAATAAGTACGAGTATTCCAGTGTTTAGCCATCCTTCAATAAGAGAATCAGAAATTCTCCTTTCATTGGCCAATTTATTGGGAGGAATCCAAAACAGGACAAAATCAATAGGAAAACTGAATTTGACAAAACCATGATTATTACCTGCATTTGGCTACCTCGCATGGTAGCTGTCTCTTCTCTGAGCTCACGCAAAATCTGAAATGCAATACAAAACTTTGTTAACCATTAACTAATTTCGTTAAAATCTTATCTTCAACATGTGTCATTTTTCGACAACTTCCAAAAATAATATGGTGTTAACCATTTCGATATAAAAGCTTAAAAAGTTGACTTCAACAGACTTTCATAATGCAAACCGAAATATCTATCATATTGGAAACACATAATAATCGATCGAAGATAAAATTGGATGTTAACCTGTGGCTCTCTAACATTAGCCAACAAGTAATCATAAAGCCGCGGGGTGACACTGATAACTTGCTTACTGCCGTAATTTCCGTCGGCGGCAACGACCACCGGTTCTGCGTCTGCCACCGACTTGAAAGCCCATTTGCTGTGAGAAGCGGCGCCGCTGATGACAAAAGGACTCGCAGATTGGATGGTCGGAAAGAAGCGGTCGGACCGTCGGAATGCAATCGACGGCAAAGGCTTAGCCCACCGGTGTACTGCACCCCAACTGGTAGACATGGTAAACGAAGCTCCAGCAAAAATTGAGATTTATAAAAGTAATGACATTTCTGTTACGGCATAGGGTTATTATCTCATTTATCTGCAGAGAAAGTGAATTTTTTATTTTTATTTTTATTTTTTTTGAAGGATGAGTGGTTAAAAAATAAAATTAAAATTACCAATTTGCACCGTAAAATGAGTAATGATTTGAGAAAATCAAAATCAAAATCAAAATCAAACAAGAGTTCAATTCTGGTGAATGTATCTATCGAACTTAATGAAAATTGCTACAATCTTTTTCCATCAAGAGGTATGTGATGATTACTTCAGTAAGATTTGATGCCTTCAGTATTAGCGAGGCCGAACAGAGCTCATGTTTAATGGTTTTTTTTTTTTTTTTTGGAAAAATATTGTTTTAATAATGAATTTTTAAAGAATGTAAAGTTAAAAAGTAGAGAAAAATTTTAAATATACTTGTAAAATATTTATAATGTGAATACGTAATTGAAGGCGATATAAAGAAGAAAAAGTTTTTAAATAATGGACACAAATAGAGCTGAATATGGTGGTTTATTTTTTAGATTTTTTGGTAATACTAATTATTCGTATCTATGTTGGTATTATATTTAGTCTTAGTCGAGTCCCTGAATCTATTCATTTTATATATTACTAGTCGTTGTCATGTGCGTTGCATGTATTTTGTATTTATTGTATTTTTATTAGCGTCAAAATTGTAGATTTTTCAAAACTTGTTAAAGATTCGAAGTGTTTGGAGAAATTCGATCATTTGATCAGCATGTAGATCTTCATGCTACTCCACTGCAATTATTAGTTCTATTGCAATATTCCTCCATTTTCGCACATCACTCCACTTCATCAAATCCAGCCCCCGTTTGAGTCACATTATTGCAAACTGCGAATGAAAAATATAATCGTTATAGACCTTATATAATAAATAAAAAGTCAAATATGATAGTTTGATATAATTTTATGGTTATATTTTTCATTTTAATGAGAAAATAATGGGGTTCAAACAGGGTTAATAATAATATTAAAAAAAGAAAATAAATGATTTAACAAATTAATTAAAAAGAATTGCAAGCAAAAATAGGGAAAAAAAGTTACTAAAGAGTTTTTTAATTAAATTAAAACAATCAAAATTAAAAATGAATATTATATTATTTAATTAAAATTGAAAAAATACATTTTGTAGTAATCATAAAACGAAAAGAATTTTAAATCAAATTATTTATGATATGAAGATAATTAAAATAAAAAACAAATATATTTAATTAAAATTAAAAAATTACATTTTATCATAAAACGAGAAGAATTAAAAAATATATTTATAATATGAAGATAAAACAATTCTAAAACAATTTAAAAATAATTAAAAAAAATTGAACAAAAGAAAGTTACGAAAATTAAATAAAAAATAATAAATATTATTTAATTAAAATTGAAACATGATATCGTTTTTTAATCCCTTTTTACCTGTATTTACAGTAGAAAACGATATTATTTCCTTACGTTGAATCGTAAAACAACGTCGTTTTATTTCATTAATATGATAAAGGATTGAATATAAATTATATATAATTATAGATCAATATTAATTATTTAATTAATAATAATTAAATCCTGATCAATGTATGTTATGTCCACGCATTACATTAATTTTTGTTTTTTCAAAAAACGAAAAAAAAAAAAGATAAAAACAAAAATCAAGAATTCTAATCTTAAGGATTATTCTCCTCAACTCCGCATCTAGATGGTATTTCATCATATGAAAATTCAAATGTTAGAACACTGAACAAGAGATAATTTTAATTAAATAATATTTATATTTTCTTCAATTTTCTTTTTTTTAATTTATTTTGTTTTTATTATATATTTTTTCAAAATTGTTTTAAAAATTTTTCTTCATATTATAAATATTTTTTGTTCAATTTAAAATTCTTTTTAATTCTTTTCGTATTACGATATAGTTCAATTTCAATTAAATAATATTTATTTTTAATTTTAATTATTTCAATTTAATTAAAAAACTTTATAATAACATTTTTTTCCTACTTTTGCTTGCAATTTTTTTTGTTCTCTAATTTTTTAAATAATTTAGTTTCTTTTCTTTATTAGTATTGGATTAGATCAAATAAAGTAGTGTGTGAAAATTAATAAATATTGCAGTAGGGGTGATGGTTGCAATGAAGTGGAGTGTGAAAATTGAGAAATGATTGAAAATAACACGACGTCGTTTTTGCTCTCACGATTTAAAAAAAAAATGATGAAGAAGAAGAGGAAGTTGCTATAGTGTGATAAAATGGAACAATTCATTGTTCCTAACTACGGTAACTTCGGTCCTTCACATTCCCTTTTTCATATAGTAGGAATATATTTTATACTTTTTTAATTTAAATGATATTTAGAAGATTAAAATATATATTAATTATGTAAATAAATAAACAAATGAGACGCTAAATAAGAATTTTGTAATCTATGTCCCATCTCGAAAATTCATATCGGAATGGTAATGGTCTTTCGGTTTTGTACATGTCATATTATCATCCTTACTTAGCGTCATGAAAGTAACGTCTTTCAAACATGTTCAATCCTAAAATATCTCAACACAACCTAAAATTGAAACTTTGTCTAAATATTAACATTAGATATATGAATATTGGTCTCAATTCAAGTTTAAAGCAATAAGAATGGTACAAAGTTCAATCGTAACAAATGTCACATAGTAAAGTTTGACCACAAAAATATGTGAACACAATTGTTCAATTCAATTTAAAATAATTTTAAATTATCGAAACCCCAACTATCCATCACCATGAATCATGAAAGGTTGAATAATATAAAGCAAGATTTTGGCTGTGGAAATTCGTCCTGTTGAATTATAAAGTAGATCTACAAAGGCAATCCTTCTTAGTTGATATTTGTCTTCTTTTGGCACTTTAGCCGTGGACAACTTGGAATCCAACAAGCGATTAAGTCCCCGTTTCGCTCTCATTTTGTGGCAATAAAAATGGGTGAAAGAGTGCTTTTTTTTAAAAAAAATGAGTGGTTAAAAAAAAAAAGTTTTCAATTTACGTGTAATATAATTTTATAGAAAATTGCGTGGTTGAAAATAGGAAAGAGAAAAATGAAATATAATAAAATGAAAATTAATGAGAGCCAAAAGAGATAAATAAATCATTAAACAATTAAAACGTATCACTCCTTATTTTGCTCATATTTTGTTGTAAGCAATATTAATATAAGGGTGTCCCTATTTACAGTCACAATTTTTATATATGCATCTCACTTTACATACATCTCTATTAAAATATTAAAAAAACTATTTTCATTCATGTCAAATTTTAATATGAACCTTAACTTGTGAGCACCAATTACGTAAAATAAAATAATAATAATAAAAATAACTTTCTGAATTACTAGGTGCTCATGAGCACCAATTACGCTATGTCGTGCTTCGTAAGAATTAAAATTCTGAATTTAATATTAATTAAGATTAATAATTAATTTTAATCATAAATTTTAAGGTATCCAAAAATCTCAACCACATATTTATAAATTTTAAATAAAGATTTAATTTATTTCCTATCAAAAACACTAATATAATTAAAAAAATATTTGTAAATAAGTTCAAGTTAATTATTGCCACCTAAACTATGGTTGTCATTTAAAAGCCTCAGTAGACCTTTAGCTGTCAACGCAATAAGAGTGGCTTTTTGGTTGTTTTCAAGACGAGTAATTGGCACAAAATATCCTTACTTTTCAACTTTATTGTGAAAAACGTTCACACCTTTCATTTTTTGACATTTTTATTCCTATTTCCACCTTTCATTGTGAAGAAGCTCCTTTTCGTTCTTTTTTCCAATAGAATGAAAATTTTACCTCCAATTCAAATAAAACAAAAAAAAAAATCAATAAATAACTAATTGCAATCGCATTCCTAAATTTTTAAAAACATTACATCTTAGTACTAAATTCTCCTCTACCACCACTTTTACAACCCAAACACCTTTCGGCCACCATACCCGTCGGACTCTACCACCACCAGCCTTGCCTCACTCTCCCCTACCTCAAACCCACCTGAATTTGTCGAAAAAATCAAGCCAAAATCTCTAAAATTCGACAGTTATAGGTTTATGAAGAACATCATTTGACTCCAAAATTCGGCAAACAAGTGCTGTAATTTCTGCAATTGAGCTATTACCCAATGCTTTTTTACCTTGAATTTGATTTCTCCCATGTTGATTTGTGTATTAAATCACATTTGAGCCATGAATTGAAGGAAGAAAACCTTTTTCACACGAGTAGGTTGTTCATTGGAAGAAAACCCATAAACTGTCATTTCCAGGCCAAATTGGGGACGACCCATATGTTCATTGGATGCGCCGTGAAGAGTATGTGCTTGTAGTGGTGGTCCGCGATCATGGGTCCCACCACTGTCACCTGGAAATTCGTCTGAAAGTTGCATAATCTCTGTGTTCGAAGACAAGCCTGCTGGTTTTGATTCCATGTGTTTATGGATGATTAATTACCATGTAAAGGGCGCCTTGATGTGTATAATTCCTAGAATGTTGGGCATGTCATGGGTTTCGTCGGAATTGGAGATTTTGGCTTGATTTTACCGAAATTAGCTTGATTTTGTTGTCCAAATGGGAGACTTTGGCTTGATTTTTCGACGAGTTCGGGTGGATTCGAGGTAGGGGAGAGTGATGTAAGGTTAGTGGTGGTGGAGTCCTACGGATATGGTGGCTGGAAGGTGTTTGGGTTGTGAAAGTGATGGTGGAGGAGAATTTAGGACTAAACTGTAATATTTTGAAAATTTTAGGACTATGATTGCAATTAGTTATTTATCGATTTTTTGTTTTATTTGAATCAGGGGTAAAATTGTCATTTTATTGGAAAAAATGACGAAAAGGACCTTCACCGTAATGAAAGATGAAAATATGGGCAAAAAATAAAAGATGAAAACGTTTTTCACAATAAACTTGAAAGATAGAGACGTTTCGTGCAAATTACCATTTTCCAGTAACCCAAGGTTAAAATTATGAATATACCAATCTCATCTTGATAAACCCCATAACCACTTCACAGTTCTCACACACCCACTTTCCATAACGACGGAGCTTCCAAAATGTGCCCAACAGATTGCCGCAACCATCATCGTAATACCACCGCCACTGTAGAAGATTGGAGAGAAGAGGCGATCAACGGCGGAACTCTAAAACATGTGGACCTTCACACCGGTTCGAACGGCTGGGCTTCTCCACCCGGCGAAGTATTTTCCCTTCGTGGTCCAAAATACTTCACAAAGAAAACCAAAACACCAGCTGGTGATTACCTGCTGAATCCTGCCGGAGTCGACTGGCTCCGATCCAATTGTAAGCTTGATCATGTCCTCGCCAGGCCCGATAATCGTATTGTGGCCGCTTTGAAAAATACGAAATGCCCTGAAAAATCCTCCAAGATTTTTATTATTGCGATATATCTTCAAGTCCCCGGCCGGGACCATTACAGTGCGGTGTTTTACTTTTCAAGCAAAATTGACGAATCCATTCTCTCTAATTCACTATTGTATCAATTCATTCATGGGTCGGATGCTTTTCGCAACAGTAGGTTCAAGATCGTGAACAAAATTGTCAAGGGGCCATGGATCGTGAAAACTGCAGTTGGAAATTACTCTGCATGCCTATTAGGTAAAGCACTGAATTGTTATTACCATAAAGGGCCTAATTATCTTGAAATAGATGTTGATATTGGTAGCTCAGCAATCGCCACCGCGATTTTGCGCCTGGCTTTGGGTTACGTTGCGGCGGTGACAATCGACATGGGTTTCTTGGTGGAGGCCCAGTCGGAGGAAGAATTGCCGGAGAAATTGTTTGGGGCTGTCAGAATTTGTCAAATGGAGATGAATTCTGCAACATTTGTTGATAACTCCACACCGTCAAGTAAAGTTTTGCCCTGCGAAGATGAAAGTGAAAATGAAGATGAATAGTGGGTTTATTTTTAATATTTCTTTTTATTTTTATTTTTCAATCAATGAAAAATTTGGTGGCAATGTGGAATATTTTTTTAATTATTTTGGTAAATTTTCTGTTTTGATGTGCAGATTAAAAGTTCGAGTATAATTATAATGTTTAAGAATGTAGGTAGTACGGTTGTCGTCCAACCTATTTTTCGAACCAATCTTTAAAATGGACGAAGTTCATTCTCAACTTTTAACTAAAGTCGCACAATTAGTCTTTTACGATGCACCATCCAAGTCTCTCTGTGTGTCTCTCACTTTGTTCAACTTCATGAAATTTTAAGTTAGGCACTTGTATTGAAGACTCAAAGTTCTCGATCTAGATCACGTACCGTTTTGATAAGTGAATAACTCAATCCTTGAAACTTACTATAGCCCCCAAGTGTAAAGAATTGACATTGAAGTGTCAAACCTCTTTGTTGATGCGAGCTCTTAGGTCGATTTTCATCCTTCTCTGATAGATGAATCTTGCAGTCAAGTTCCGTGATACCTTTGCGTTCAAAGGTTGCTCTTCCTTCGGCCTGAAGGAGCTTTTCACACCTCGATTGACTTTTGGGAGGTTTAGTTCCCATGGCTTTCAAAAAAATGGGATACACCCGCTACCACCCGTCCATTTTTCAATCTCTTTTTTATTGGCTTGGCAGAGAGATGTTTGTGGCATTGTTCTTTTTTAGCAATGATCTGTTTTTTTTGTTTGCATCTTGCTGTATGTTTGTGAGTTTCGATTGGCAAAAAGGGATTGATTGATTGATTGATACAACCGTGCTACACGCACAGCTTCTTTCACAGCTTGGTTCACAGTGCTGAGCTAGAAAATGGTTAAAAAAAAAAAATTAAGTTAAATTTGAAAGAAGCAAAAATCGGGTTATTCGTATATCTTCGAGACCCGACTCAAAACCTAACCCCTAACCTCTCCACCGCCTGCCTTGCGAAGCTCCCTCTCGAAAGTTCCAGGCGACCGTCGACCTTAACTCCGGCCGGCAAAACAGCAGCAGCATTCCGCGAGTTGTTCGCCCACGTTCTCGTTAAGATCTATACCCTCTAGCTACGACCGATTCCGAGGCGACTGACCGCGTCCGACTGCCAAATAACCAGGACGACCACTGTTACAACCCTTCCGTTGGCGGTAGACAAGCACTGAACTACCTCATTCATGTTGGGTAAGTACAAAGAAGGTGACATAAGTACAAATAAATTAGCAAATTTTTTTACGTATTCCTACTTCTTCCTATGAAATTTTTTTGACGTATTCCTGCTTCTTCCTCTGAAAATTGGATTTGGTATACAATAGACTCGTTTTATCATTTTCTGTAAGTGAGAATATGTGGTGATTTCGTGTTATATATTGAGTCTTTGTATGTGTGAATGAAGATGGGTGAAACTGTACATTTTTATCATTTAATACTTCCAATTGTTATTGACCTTTTGGAGTTAGGACCAGGTGCCCCCTTCCAGGAATTTTTTATGGGAGTCTTGTGGTTCAGATTTGTTTGATTTAGGAGCTTTTGCAATTAGAGGGGGAGTTTGTATCATTAGTGGCCAATGTGCTCTGTAATTTTACATGGTCTTGGATACAAATGGAAAAACTTCATTCTTAATAAGTTATCTACTTCTCTAACATTTTTTTATCATATTGCCCTAAATCTCTGAGTTTGAAATCTTTGTTCCTCAGTTCGTTCATCCGCATCTCAGTCTTCTTTTGCTAACAAAATTTCTTATATATGCTAGTGTTGCTCTATTTTTAGGTTTCTGACTTTTTGGGCTTTCTTTAACTGTAACTTTTTATGAACCGTGGCATTTTGTGCTAAAATATATTATGCACATAATATAATCTTTACTGATAATTTGTGGGTTGATTTTATTTTAATGTCCATATCTAATTTTATTTTGCTCAGTTTGTATCAAAAAAGTTAGAGAAAACAGATGGGCTCTGTTGAATAGCTATATGTTCATTCAAAAAAGTAAGAGAAAATCAGTAACAAGTAATTACATATATTTCTTCATATGTAACTAAATCATTATAAATGGATGGGTAGTTGCGTCATTGCACTTTAATTTTTGCCAATTGGATCATTACAAATTATTTTTGTTTCTGATTTGCTCATTGCAATTTGTGTCAACTAGATTATTATATTTTCACTCCAAAATTGTTTCTTTATATGTGTATTCAACTATACTAGTATTTATATACTTTCCAGGTACAAGAGTAAAAATAGTTGTTTAACAGATCTGCTACTTTAAGTTCATAATTTTTCACCCCAGTCCTTGTGCACAGAGCATTGTATGTGTGTTAGTAATAATGAATTGTGTTATGTTACTGTGGTTAATGTGATTCTTTTACGTGGTTGAACCAGAAAATTTCAATGGCGGGCAAGAATAAGGGAATTTGCCATTGTTGTAGAACGTCGGGATATATGATGTCGGAATGCCCCAAAAAGATAAGATGCCCATAATGTGGTGCGGGGTTTGTCAAATGGATGGAGGTGGAGAAGAACAATGAACATAAAGGTTTTCTTTTTCATTGTTGTACAAGCGGCTGCAAGTACTTCAAATGGTGTAAAAAGAAGTCCGGTGAAAAATGTATATTCCATGACGACGGAGAACCAAGTGGCACTACAAATGATGCTAAGCATGTAGACGATTTGTCGCATATGTTGAATTCGCTTGCTAAGCTAACGGACGAGAAAGACTTGGAGATTTCCCTAAACATAAAGATGAGGAAAGGAAAACGAGTTTCGGAAGAAGATTCCATCTGAAATCGATGTACTGGGAATATGAATCTTAATTAAGAAGATGCCTTTCATCTTTGATGAAAGAATGAATTTTACTTGCACGGTGTGGGGTGAGTTGGTATGTTAGAGACAATTTAAATAAATATATTTGTCCACTTCCCTAACTGTTTGATCTTTCTGTTTATTTGCAATCCAGAGCTCATTTAACCATTTCAATGAATGTTGGGTTGAAAAACATAAAATGCTTATCTTCACTTATGTATGTAATGTGACATGGTTTTTTCTGCATTGGTTGTTTCCTATTTATTCTTTTTTGTATCTTGCCAACATTATGACCAGAAACTAAGCTCGTTATGAGGGAGCACATTTCTGACACCCCCCATATAATCAACTTCACTGCAAGATGTACATCTAAAAGAACATTCACAAAAGAGAGTGAAAAATGCATACAAGAGAAACGTGGTGCTAAGTATAAAGAAACATGGACAAGCAAACAATGCATGAAGCTTACCTATAGAACCTGAATAGACACTCTATCCCATAATTATAATTAGCAGCAGCATCTTCAAGAGCCAGAGTCCGAAACTCGTTATACATGGAAGGAATAAATATGTTCCTTAAGAAATAAGACCAAAATCGATAGAGTGTATTCATCTCCTGCAAGAATTGCAAGTGGCATTTATACATCAAAGTACACCATTCAATCCGTCCACATTCCATATAAACATATGGATGGATAAAACCAAGACAAATAAACAGTTGGATTGCTGGAGAAGTTAAAAAGAATAAATCAAGAGAAACTGTATACACAGCATCCACAATAAATTTATGTATGAATAAAATATTCATATATTGCATTATATAAATCCTTTTAAACCAGAGAAATTTAGTAGATTGTCCAGTTATAGAATTGCACGTGGCATTTAGTTGATGTCCTTTATTAAGAAACTAAAGTGAACCATAGTTCACATGAAAAAGGACACAACACCCAAAATTACAGCAACTTCTGGGTACAATTACAGCAACCAAAATAACAGATACCAAAATACCTCTAATCTCAAATGTTTGAGGTATAATCCTGGGTACAATTACAGAAACCAGTCAAAAACCAAAAATAATAGTATGTGAAACTCATTACATAATACAACCACTTATTCATGTTCACTAGCAGGCGTGAATAACGATCCTATTGGAGGATCCTTTGTTTGCATGACAAAGGCAGCCTGAGGTATAGACTGGTGGGCATCGTACATCCAACTTGCCATGGCACTTTGAGATGATGGCATCAATGGGTGGAATGGCATTGTAGAACCTATTGTAAACATTAAAAGGTCAACGATATGGGGGAAAGAACCATGTAGGGATATATACATACGAAACCAAAAGATTACCTGGGTAATTGAATACAACATTTGACGACGACGGAGTAATGGAATTTGAAGCCGCCAACGGTTGTGTAACTACCTGCCTCTCTTGCCAACGGTCACCCTACATGCAATGACAATGCAATTATAAGTTGCGGCCATTGAACGAAACAAAAAAAAAACAATAAGGAAAAGTGAATTCCACATACCGAAGTAAATTGTGGATATGAGAACGGGGTGGATATTGAATATTCTGCTTGCCGGGGTGCTTCAACGACAGGTGTGTCCTGTGGAAGATTGCTGAGCCTCGATTGCGGTCTCTGTCCTGAACTTGAAGACGGTACCTATCAAAGACAGTGTGAAGTTTTAAATTTTGCATATGTTCCGGTAAAATAAAGTATTGACAAAGTTACACATAATACCTTTGATTTCTTCGAACTTAGCTCCAATGGGCTTTTCTTACGGAGTTTCTTTGGTGCATCTTTTCGTTTCGAGCATTTAGGATCTTGTATGTGGCCACTTCCTATGTCATGTGATGCTTTAGACTGGGATCCTAGAAGGAAAGTGGGTGGAGAAATGTTACTATTTTGAGAACTCAACCTAGTACCCATTATCTGCTTACACTGCAATCAAATCCATTCCACAATCTCACGAAATTGATCCTCATTCTCCGCGGCTATATTTGCTAATGTAGCAAACTCTTCACACATTCTATCATACCTCAACTGGTCAGGAGTGCTAACCAAACCGTCGTAATTCACCGCAACCCTCGTGTGAGCTCTACAAACATCTCTCCTCCATCTCTTTAATATGTACCTATCCGGTAGTGATGTGATGCCATTACGCATCAAAACTGATATGGCATGTCTACACAAAATTCCTCAAAACTCAAAGAGATGACAACTGCAAATAATGTCGCACTCCTCCGCACGAAACAACATCGTGAATTTTTTCTTCATGTCCTTCTTCTCGTAAATGACGTCCTCCTCAACCTCATACGTCCTCCCCGAACATCCGTCAGATATAGTTAGGACATCGCAGTACATCTTTCCGGTTATCTCATCCTGAAATTCGTGAAATTTAGATATGGTATACACTGCTTGAAATTGCTTTTCCATTTCGTATCTCGATGCGCACGGCACCATTTTTGAATAAGACTTGAAATCTGCATGGAACTCCTTCTCAACCTTGCTTCGCAGTGCTCGTTCGTATTGTTCTACGAACTGCTTCAATGATGTCTTCACATGCACATACCCATCGAAGATTGCATTTACACTTTCACTACGTTGAGTAGTTGACATCCCTGCCCAGAAAGTTGTTTTCAAATAGCATGGCACCCATCGACGACGATTCTCATACAACCCGGACAACCATTCATTGTCGTATAAGTTATAGTGCATAATCATCAATTCCCAACCTTCCTCAAACTCTTCAACAAACTGGGAGTCATATACTAGTCCGTGCATACATGAAAAAATGGAGCTCTTATCCTTGTGATATCCAAATTTTTCTGGCAATTTTTTTAATATGTGCCACAAACACCATCTATGTCTCGTATTCGGAAACACTATTTGAATTGCATTCTGCATAGCCCTATCTTGATCAGTTATAATTCCATTAGGAGCTTGACCATGCATGCACAACATCCAAGTTCTGAACAACCAAACAAATGTATCCGTATCCTCATTTGACAGCAACCCACATCCAAGCAATATCGACTGTCCGTGGTGATTTACTCCAACAAAGGGGCAAAAGGCATATCGTATTTATTTGTCAAGTAAGTGGTATCAAATGTCACCACATCACCGAATTCCTTATACGCTTGCCTAGACCTATTATCTGCCCAGAACAAATTCTTAAGCCGAGACTCGTCATCTAAATCCATTGCGAAATAAAACCCAAAGGAACGTGCTTGCATCTCCGAAAAGTAAGATTGTATTGCTGCGGCATCTCCTTCACCTAGTCTTAATCGCCTCACTTTTTCTACATAATTTCGGCAATCCCTTTCAATGCAAGGCAGATTCTCATACCCCCCGGCTTCAACCACTGCAGAGTTAAAACTCTTATGTAAAGGTATTCCAGCTATATCATTCACTTCTAGTTTTCGTTTCACATGTGTACTTAATTCTCTGTTACATCGATACAATCTGGATTTCGACGGACTTGTTTTATGATTATGTTCGAGATCAACCGTGCAGATTTTCCATATTCCACGAATATCTGAAGAAGCGGTTATCCTCGCTTTGCAACCTGTCTGCATTGTTGGTTGCGGCTTCAAAGAACCTTCGCTTTTGTTGCGTCGTTGTCCCTCACGACTACATGTCAACGTAATGTATGTCACTACACCATTTTCACCCTTTCTAGAATTTCTTCTCCTTACCGGAAAGCCTACTTCGTATGCATACTTCTTGTAAAATTCAAACAATTCTTCTTGGTCATTGAATTTCATACCCACCTCCGGCATAACTGTAACATCCCCTCCTACATTATCATTTTCCAATATGATTACATTGTCCGTCAACTTCTCATCATTGGATTCGACAACTACTTCGTCATCCAATACGTCCACTATTTCTTTCCCTACATCGAAATCAACAAGCAGTATTAAACAAAATGGGGAAACGTAGTAGCGGGATGCAGGTTAATTATAATACGGTATCAAGTCTCCATGCTTTCACTTCCTCGAGAATTGAACAATTTTTTCATTGAACACATTAAACTAAGCAGATAATGTCTAAGCAGAGAACACATTAAACTAAGCTGCTCCGGTGCTACTTTTAAGTTAACATTTCAATCTCAGCCAAACGTGCTTTAATAAGTCAATTCTTAGTTTCTCACATCACAATGTGGAAACGTAATGGAGAAGTTAATCAAGTTAGGGTTGGTAATAGAGGGGAACAGATTATGACAGTCTTTACTATTTTTGGATGCCTAGCAAGGATGAATTTAAAAATCCCTACTTATATTATTTATTTAAAAATAAAATAAAGAGATTTAAGATTGCTATGCGAAGCTGAGAATAAAATTTTACAATCTGCTGGCCTTGTGACATATATATCTAAATCTAAAAGACAAAATAACTTTGGTAAATTAATACACATTGATGTAAATAGGCAAATAAATATTCTGAAACTCGTTCGTATTGTCCCTCTCTCGTATAAGTTACATTGAATTTTTTTTAACGAACGGTAATAGTTGTATCCATATCAAAATCCGATTTACTTCTACTTTTAACGACAAATGGCTTATAAAAGATATTATATTTTTGGTGAATACAACTTTGCTGTAGAATTCTAGAAATGGATTCTACCTACCTTTCTCGTTAAATTGTTCGGCGTCTGGGGTTGGGTCAGTGCATGTCATGGCTACCAAGTAAAAAAACTGAACTGAAAAGAACCCAGTCGTCGGAGGTGGGTCGGACAGATGAATGTTAAGGGTTTGCTCGTGAGGGTCAGAATTTTGCAGGAAACGGATTTGGGGAAAATTGCTAATAGTTGGGGAATATATGTATCTGTATCCGGGTTACTCAAATATTGGGCCCGGTTAAAAGATTAAAATCTGACCCTGTGACCCGAGTCTCCTTCCCGCCTCTCAGCAGCCATGTCAGCAAATTCGAATTGGTGTGAAAGAAGCTGTGAACGGGTGCTGTACAACCAGCATAATTCTTGATTGATATTTGAGTTGGTGGGGACAAGTATGAATGCATATAATAACTTATACAGATTTGTTTACACATTTCTTTATATAACGATGACTTAGTGAGTACTTTCACGTTAAAATTTTACTAGTTGTACAATTGGGTCGACAACCCCAATTGACAACCTTTTTCATTTTCACGGGAGGGGACTCATGATTTTCTTATTCATCGTGGGTTCCCTCCTATGCGTGTGGTTGTGAATTCCGACTGTACATATAGCATGATCAAATGTTAAACTAGGAGGATAACTGCTAACCAGGTCGGCATCTGTAAATGAAATTTGTTTATTATCCTTCTCTATTTATGGACCCAAAGGCTAGTCACGCTGTAACACTGTTAATGTTATGAAATTGTGCCCCCAGGGCACATCTCCAAGTGGTAAAAGGGGAGAGTGGAGAAATTCAACTTTGCTTGAGGCTGCTGCGTCAAGGGTTCGAATCCTGAAATATGGATTTGGCTCTTGGGTAAGTGCAAGTGTACAAGCAGCCTTCCACCCTATACCCTTGGAGGCATAACCTGCGATTTACCTCCCTCACGATACTCTAGGGCAGGCGTGGTGGGGGACCCTTAAAGTTAGGGTTTAACCTTTTTTTTTTTAATGTTATGAAATTGTACCTTTTCTTTTTTTTTTTCCTTGTAGAAACTAAGGCCCTGTTTGGCACCCATTTTTATCAAAATGCATTTTTCTCTCTCTTCTTTTCAACCATACATTCTTTATTAAAATAATATTACACGTAAATCAAAAACTTTTTTTTATTTTTCAACCACACATTTTCCATCAATTTACTATTCAAAAATGCATTTTCACAAAAAAATTCCTACCAAACACCCTCTAATAATGCACTCTCAAAAGTGTGTTTCTTGTTTACGAGGCAGTGCATGCGGCAATCACTTCCATCTGTTTTTGGTATGTACAAATGCATCGATCACTTGGATAGTTGGATTTTTAATTTTCTCTCTGACAATTTTGACCTGGCGGACGTAGAGGGTGTCTTCATGATCCAAGTTTCGTCCGTATTGTGGCCGCCCATGTCTATGTGGGGACAGTATGGAAAATGGTGTGACTTGTGCTGGGCCCGGCTACGTAACTGCACATTTATAATTACTTATAAATGATCAAATTCACATATTTTTAAGGATACACAACTTTTGTCAAGAGCGTGTGGCCGAGTTGGCAAAAAGGCATGGCCTGGGAAACTGGGTTGGCTTCGACGAGGGTTCAACCCACGCTTGAGACATCCGCCTTCTCCTTGGAGAAGATTTAACCGGCTGGTGTGGTTGCGGGTCTTGTGCCAGCCCCTAGGTTTACCTAGTGCGCACTGGTAGTCGGGCCTCCGCTCTAAGAGTGGTCGGGGCTCCGCCAGTAGCAGCTGCGGGTTCCTGGGTTATCAAAAAAAAAAAAAAAGGATACAC
Organism: Olea europaea var. sylvestris; assembly: GCF_002742605.1. Lineage (NCBI taxonomy): Eukaryota > Viridiplantae > Streptophyta > Magnoliopsida > Lamiales > Oleaceae > Olea > Olea europaea. The sequence continues at coordinate 70,150 of NW_019263520.1, forward strand.
AACTTTTACTAGAGTTATTATGTAGAACATGCCGCTCAATCGTTCCCAGACAAACAAATCGAACGCTTGAGGAGAGTGCGAGCAGACTTGTACAAGGTCGCTTGCAAACCAAGCGAAGTAGTAGAGCGATAGCTCATCAGTTGTGCTCGAGCAAGCTCCAAATATGGACTTGTAAATCGTGGCTACTCATTTGTTTACTTAGCCCTTTTTTTCAAATTTTTTGCCTAATTTTAATGGCTTTTAGGACCGTTGCAAAGATAGCATTTTTTTTTCTTTTTAAACTTTCTATCTCACGATGGAACCCATCTGCTAAAGAAAAAGGGGTCAAAAAAGTCATTCTTAGGTGAAATAATGCGAAACAGACAGGGGCTTATAAATTCACATCTTTATTATACTTCGATGGTGAAAATGCAATTTTCAATTTTTTAAAGAAAAAATTGAATCGCAAACCGGATTAGCTAAAGTTCTTTTAGGCGAGCCAGCTCATGCTCGATTCGCCTCTTTGGGACACACTAATTACAAAGAATTATAAATGTTGACATAAATCAAGTTATTTTACAAGTTAATTACTCTGAAAACTATTGAACTTTTACCCTAGTTGCAATCAGTAACTGAATTTTCATTGGAGTGTCTATTAAGATTAACGAAATTCTAACGTGTCCATCCAAGTCACCAAATTAATAACATTGGAGATAAGTGAACTTTCACTCCGATTACAATTAGGCCGCTGAACTCTCACCCTAATTGCAATCAGGCACACTAAACTTCTTGAAAGCAATCAAGTCATATTCTTAAATCTTTTACCGTATAAACAACAACAATTAGTTAAAAATAATGGATTTCAAAACTCAAACTGACTTCTCAAAGTCAATCAATGGAAAAATAACTCCATTTGAAACCACAAAAAGAAAAAAAGGGAAAAAAGAAAAAGAAAAAAGAAAAGCCATTGATCTAATATCACAAGAATAATCAAACATAGGTTCCTAACTAGAATAAAAATTGTGCAGAACAAGGAAAAATCAACAAAGTTTATTCAGAAAATTAAATCTCGAAAAAAGAAAAATGTAGAAAACAAGAGTCATAAAGAGATTTTAGAAATTTATTAGACATAGATTGTAAATGAAATAAAATTGTTATGAAATTCCATAATACCATAGTTATTGTCACACAGACGACAAGAAAATATTAGGGTCTGTTTGATTGCAAAGATGGAATTTGGGTAGAAGGAAAATGAATTCCAGGGAATTAAATTATCTAGAAATTGTTTCCCTAGGACTTGTTAATTTTTGTGTTTGATTAATATAATTTTTCACGTGAAAAATGTTGAAATAAAAATATTTTTTGGGGTTCGTTTTGTTTTGTTTTACATGAAAATTATCAATTAAAGGGATCAAATTTACTGGTATTGGAGATATAATTTGTTTCCATTGCAAATAATAATAATAATAATCAAGAAAATCATCTATCTTTTGATGTATGTTTTCCATTGCCCATAAAAAAATAAAACTTGAACAGTGGGTTGGAAACCAAGAATACCAATTCCCAATACAATCAAGAAAATATAATTCCATAAAAAATAAAACATATCAAACACACATAATTGGAAAAAATGTGGAATTCGAATTCAATTTTCCATAGAACTCGAACCAATCAAATAGGCCCTTAGAATAAATAGAGCAGTCTTTAGTAAAAACGTCAACAATGGATAATGCACATCTTTGAGAATAGCAAAACGTCACTAATTTTCACTGAAGTCGCCATAGATGCTTTGTTTATTCAGCATCCTTTCAAAATTGTTCACTCTTGCATGTGAACTTCATTTATTAAATATCGTATGATTTTTTTCTTGATTTGAAATAATTTTTAAACTACCATGAGTCAATTTTAGAAACGGTCAGTTCACTGATAAGTTCGAAATTTTAATTTAATAATTAAAGTATTTTTTTTGACTAATTTATTCAGTAACATTAATGAACTATATATTATTGGTTATAGTTCAATGAATTGTTAGCATCTAGGTGAAAGTTCGGTGACCTCTAGTGTAATTAGCCCGTTATTTTACACTTCCCTTTCGGTTGACATGAAAAATTATAGAATAATATTATTCGCAGTGAAAACTACCGGCAATCGTCCTATGTGGCGTACACTCGACAGTTTTTCATTTGATATATAATTCAAAAAATAACTACCATATCTACGTACCAAATATCAAATTGCCAAGTGTATGCCACATAGGACGATTACTGACAGTCTTCACTACGAAGAGCATTACTCAAAATTATACTATTGGTCTTATTTCGATGGTAGTTATTTTGTCAAAAATTCTAATATACCCTTCACGGAGCTCCCAAGCAGCGGCGGATTTACCCATTTTAATTTTTTTGTAGGTAATTTTATTCTAATATTAGCCCCGCTTAAAAAAATTTCTAGTCCGATCCTGAATTCTTACTCTTAGGGGTGGTAATCGAGCTAAACGATTTGCCAGCTTGCCCACTTGGCTCGTAAAAAGGCTGCTCATGGATGCCTTGGGCTCATATTTGGATGACCTCGAGCCCAAGCCGAGTGGGCATGCTCACCAGGCGAGTCGAGCCCGCTCAACTAACCCACAGGCAAACAACTCTATGGGCTTGTAAAAAAAAGGAACAAAAAGTCAAAAAAATTTTAGAAAAATTGGGCTTGGCTCGGCTTGCCCTTGAGCACTAGACGAGCTCGTGGGTAGATGTGCCGAGCCGGCTTAACTCGGCCTATTGTAATCCCACCCAATGATTCGAATAAGGAGAAGGAAGCATTATTACTTTTCGAATAAATTTTACTTTTTAGTACAAAAGATAGCTTCTAACAAATCACTTGTTTTCTCTTCGCTCTAACCCGGAAGAAAAGCAGTTCTTCAAAAAAATAAAATCTCATAATGTTGAGAATTTTGGGAAAAAAAATTGAAATTAATATCTAAAACGCGATCCTTAGCTGACCTAAATAACGATCATTAATAAATTATAAAGAATAAATTGAAGGGTTTAGAGATGTCACTAAATAAAATAGGGCACAATCTTTCAAGTGTCTTATTCCTTCGATTCCTTAATTATTAGAGCATCTAATTATGTGATTCTTTGCATGCTTCCCTTTGCTGTTAATTCTCTGTTCCATCACATTAATATTATTTTATTTTGTAGCATAATATTTAGTTTATATAAATTACTTATTTGACCATAATAAAAATAATAAACTATCAAAATATTTTAAGTTATACAATATAAAATATTATTGTTTAGATAACAACGTAATAAATTAATGAAGTATTTAAAGTCAAAAAATGTTACATTTGTCTTGTATTACTACTTATTTTACCAAATATTAATCAATTCACGCACATAAAAAAATAATAAATAAATAAATAAAATAAAATTGAAAGTACAGAGAAAAAAATGAACTGTTTGACCTCTAACATCATTTTTCATATAAGTTAAGTTGTTTCATTTGTATTGGATAAGATGTAACGTGAATCACAAAACATAGATGACGAGAAGCAAGAAAAGAAGGCGGGAATCTTTGCGATTTCGATAAAATTGAGAAAATGCAACATAGCAAGTAGTTGAAGTCAAATCTCATTGTCACTCATAAAAATTGCGAACGTGACACACCTTTGATGAAAAATGAATCCCACTTGCTCATGAAGGTATGGGATATAACAAATAAACATTGCAAAATTCTGTTAACAGTCATAATTCTATTATATTTGACCCTACGTGACCATACATGCCATTAGTCAATTGAAAAATAAAAGACAAAAAGGAGAAAGCGCTGGTAAATGCTGTTATTTCTCTTGCCTTTGTTAAAAATGAATATGGAAACAAAAGTATCACATTAGTTTACATGACAATGGTGCTTTCTATTTTAAAATAATGATATTTACACTACATAGTTCATCTCTCTAACGGTCTAACTTAAATAGAAAATGTTATAAAACGGTTCTATATGAAAAGAATTTTGCTGGGTTAATAGGACAGAACCTCTACCAACACTCAAACCAAGCAGGACCCACCTGTATAAAAAACTACCAAAAATCCCACCCACTCCCCGGTGCTGTGAGTATTCGGTATGCTAGCCTGTACATGAAGCACCTCTCATATGAAAAAGATGCATATGTTGAGCACCCCAACAGGTGTTCTCTCCCACCAAACGACCTCGAGAGGATAACAGAATACCTCGTGGTCCCGAAGTGACTCATTTAGTGCGGTAGGTGCATTATTGTATCTTGCTAACGGTACACGACTTGATATAACATTCTCAATTTCACAGTCGAAAATGTCAGTTTTTTTCTTCTGGAGGTATGAACTTCTGAGAAGTTTAAATCTTCACAGATTTCAGTAAATGATGATCATCTGGAATCCAATTTTCATCCACAAGATCAAGATCATCCAAAGATTTGATTGAGTTATTGCCAATTTCAGAAATTTTTATTTGATCCGCTAATTCTCTCAATATCTGGTATACATCTTGGCAACAAGGGTGTGAATGATCCTCTGCATTGAAAGCATGCACCTCATTTTGAACTTCTATCCAACTCCAACCAGGTACTTTCTTGACTCCTCTCTCTTTCATCAGCCTCTTTACGTTAGCCTTCTCGTCCCACCTCTTAAGATGTCCATACATGTCCGAGAGAAGAACATAAGTACAGTGTTCTCCGGGCTCGGGTTCTAGCAAATGACAGGCTACCTGAGTTGCCAATTCTATATCACCACATGACCTACAGGCACCTAATAGAGTTTTCCACACCATGGCATCGGGTTCAAATGGCATTTCTTTGATCAGCTCTTTTGCTTCCAGTAGACGTCCAGCTCGACCAAGTAAGTCAATAGCACAGGCGTAATTTTCCATTTGTGGGCGAACTCCATATTCAGTTTCCATGGATTTTAGGAACGTAAGTCCTTCCTCTACCAGACCAATGTGACTACATGCAGTTAGAACAGCAACAAAAGTGATGTGATCCAGCTGCACGTCTTTCTCTCTCATCAAGGAGAAGAGGTCGAGAGCAACTTTACCTTGCCCGTGTTGCGCATAAGCAAAAATGATTGAGTTCCAAGTTATTGAACTGTCCTTGCATGATGCATCAAAGGATTTCCAGGCATCTCCAATTATCCCACACTTTGAATACATGAAGATCAAAGCACTCGCAACATATTCATTCACCTCAAATCCAGATTTTGCAACCAAGGCGTGAATTTGTCGACCCAATTGGAGTGTGGCCAAATCAGAGCAAGATCTAAGGACAGCTGAGAAGGCATAATGATCAACTTTTCGGTACTCGAGATGCATCTGTCCAAAGAGCTTCAAGGCATTTTCACTCAAACCATTTTGCGATAACCCTGTCAAAATTGTATTCCAAGAAACAAGGTCCTTGACATGCATGAACTCAAAGATTTTCAGTGCATTATTTATGCTGCTGTTATTGGATTTCAGATACATCGAAATCAAGGCATTAGCAATTGGCGTTAACCGTTCAAATCCCCTCTTTAGAACCAAAGCATGGAAAGATCTCCCTTGACTCTGTTGAGAATCCACAAAACAAGCACTTATTATGGTAGTATATGTATAAATATCTGGTTCTAAACCAAGCTTTTCCATCTCCAAGAAGAGCTTAAATCCATATTTTTCTTGATCATGCTCCGTATAAGCTGCTAGCATTGAATTCCAAGTAACCAGATCTCGGTATCCCCAAGTAATATCAAAAATTCTTTCCGCATCATCAATGCACCCACACTTTGAATATGCGGTGATCAAAGCATTATAGACAGTGTTATCAAACTCTAACCCAAGTTTCATAATCTTCCCATGAATCTGCTTCACGGACATGCAAAACTCAACCCCATCTAGCACTGTCAAGAGTGGTGCAAAGGTGGCATCATCAACCCCCACACCTTCCCTTTCCATAGACAACATCAATTGAGAACAACGCTTGTGATCTCCCATTTCTGCATATCCCGCAATCAAAGCATTCCACGACACAGAATTCCTCTCCGGCATGTCATTAAACACCACACTTCCATCCCCAACTCTATCACACTTCACGTACATATCCAAAAGCGCACTGGCAGCATAGACATTTTCCTTATACCCCATCTTGATCACATCAGCATGCACCTGTTGCCCACATTCAAGATGATTACTCGAAGCGACGCCCTTGAATATGCTCCCAAAAGTATAGCCATCAAACACAAACCCATTATTCTTCATGGATTTCAAGACTTCCCATGCCATGTCAAAGCATCCAGAATTTACATACCCTGCTATCAGGGTGTTCCAAGAGACGGTATCTGGAGTAGGCATTTCGTCGAACAGTTTGAGAGCATTGCTCAAGTCTTTGCATTTTATGTAGCTGTTTATGATGTTGTTGGCAGTGTAAGTATCTGTAATCTGTGACACCTTGATAGCTTGGCAATGGGTTGGTAAAACTTTTGATAAATTGGCGAGTGTGGTTTCAGTGAATATTTGCAGTGGCCTCATTCAAGAGAGAGCGCATGTTTAATTAAGCTTGAAAAAACAATTATAAGTAGATAAGTAAACTTTATCGTTAAAGGTAACTTTTTTCACGTTAATAAGTAGTAAAAAGTAATTTATTTAGAAAAAAAAAGTTATTTTAAGCTTAGCAATTAGCTAATATACAGTAATTACTGTTGAAAAAATTGGTTTTAATTAGTTGATTTGACCAACTTTTGACCAATTAATTTAGTGGGTCCCGTTAATCGGAAATAAGATTTCTTTGGCCGAATGTATTCTACTCTATGAGTAAATTAATATGGTATATTTATTTTCTCAAAACCAATTTAAGGTGAATGAGAAATTAAGGCCAAAAGATGCCTACTTGATGTTGAAATAAAATAGGTGGGAAATTGAAAAATACCAATCCCACATAGGAAAACTAGAAGAATATAAACCACCTTATATAGCTCAAATTTGGGATTTGGGTTTGGGCCCCAAGGAGTACCAATAGTCTTTGAGGGGGAGAGAACCTACATGCTAGTATGTTAAACCAAAACCCACACGTGCGCGCCGCCGCCGGCCGGCTCGTCACGGTATATTTTTTGGTAAAATAACATTTAATTATATTATTTTATAATAATAATATATTTTATGTTATTAATTTTTTTTCCTTCCCCGAATTTTCTGTGTGTGACTCGTGACAACCTTTCAACATCTATAAATAGGCCCCCATACCCCGATTTTTATTCATTCCAAAAATCAGAATTGATTTTCTACTCTCCCGAAATTATCCCTTTGTCCTTACATAATTTCTGTTCTTATAATTCAGTTCTTGAAAATTACTTTTCGTGCATTTCACTCATCCAGTGTGTGTGGAGAGATCTAAACTTTACGGGTTCGTCATGTCTTGTAATTTGGAGTACTATTATTACAAGACGAGGTCATTGTATCTTAGGAAACGAGTGCTGCAATACCGTTAGTACCAGTGCGGGGCATTATCGTTTTAAGGAGAAAGAGTAAATAGTAAAAAGTAATTTATTTAGAAAAAAAAAGTTATTTTAAGCTTAGCAATTAGCTAATATACAGTAATTACTGTTGAAAAAATTGGTTTTAATTAGTTGATTTGACCAACTTTTGACCAATTAATTTAGTGGGTCCCGTTAATCGGAAATAAGATTTCTTTGGCCGAATGTATTCTACTCTATGAGTAAATTAATATGGTATATTTATTTTCTCAAAACCAATTTAAGGTGAATGAGAAATTAAGGCCAAAAGATGCCTACTTGATGTTGAAATAAAATAGGTGGGAAATTGAAAAATACCAATCCCACATAGGAAAACTAGAAGAATATAAACCACCTTATATAGCTCAAATTTGGGATTTGGGTTTGGGCCCCAAGGAGTACCAATAGTCTTTGAGGGGGAGAGAACCTACATGCTAGTATGTTAAACCAAAACCCACACGTGCGCGCCGCCGCCGGCCGGCTCGTCACGGTATATTTTTTGGTAAAATAACATTTAATTATATTATTTTATAATAATAATATATTTTATGTTATTAATTTTTTTTCCTTCCCCGAATTTTCTGTGTGTGACTCGTGACAACCTTTCAACATCTATAAATAGGCCCCCATACCCCGATTTTTATTCATTCCAAAAATCAGAATTGATTTTCTACTCTCCCGAAATTATCCCTTTGTCCTTACATAATTTCTGTTTTATAATTCAATCCTCGAAAATTAATTTTCGTGCATTTCAGTCATCTAGTGTGTGTGGAGAGATCTAAACTTTACAGGTTCGTCGGGTCTTGTAATTTAGAGTACTACTATTACAAGACGAAGTCGTTGTATCTTGGGAAACGAGCGCTACAATACTGTGAGTACCAGTGCGGGGCATTATCATTTTAAGGAGAAAGAATCAAACTCTTGTCTCGACCGTTCAAAACCATCCAAACATCGTTACTCTACCAAATATAAATTACGGTAACACTATTATTTGCTATTATTTTTCTACAATTACTAACTTCCATAATTATTCTTCTGATAGAGGTTAAATCGTTCTCTTAATTATCGGCGGTGCGACTTTAACTCGTTTCTTTGTTGGTAAAGCTTGCGACTTTCACCTAAAGTTGCACGACTTTACTTCAAAAAAGAAAAATTACTGAAGAGAAATGCATAAAAGAATAAATCAATAAATCAATAAAGAAAGAAATTGTAGAATTGTTCCTTCAATTTTTTTTGTTCTTTTCCATTTTCTGTCAATTTATTTGTTGACACATGGTAACAAACTTTTACAAAAAGATCTATTCATAATTTAAAATAAAAAAAATACTAATTTTAAATTTATATAGTTATTAATTTTATTAAAATAATATAACAAAATCTTAATAAATAAGTTCCATAATATTAAAAACTTTATTATTAAACAGTCATTAAAATTCACTAATCAATTTAAATTTAGCATTGTATTGAAAAGCTCATCATACTTGGTATAATTTCTCTCGTATTTAGCCCATATTTGATTTAAATTAAAATTATATTTTTAACTGATTTTAATAAAAATTGATAAAAATATGTATTTGAAAAGTTGTAATATTTGATTAAATCATGTTTTATGCTGCAATACTTGTCATGAATTACTTGTCAGACATATTTATTGGCAACGTTTGACGTGTGATCTCTCTGTTGGCCGAGAAGCCCAAAGATAGGTGACAAATGTTGTCGATTAATATATTCCGCAAGTGTATGGATTGTAAAAAGCAATAAAGTAAATCCAAGAGTTTGGATATCGTTCACATGAGGACTACTATTTAACAATTAGTTCAATTATTCCTAACTTCAATTTGTTCAAAAACAAATAATAAGTTTTGTAACTAGTGTCTAAATTATTCTAACTAAATTAATCTAACGTACACAACTTATCGAATTTGAATTTTAAAAGTATGAGTATGGATGCAAGGACTTACAACTTTACCTATGGATCCCCTTTAATTCGCCAATCAAGATTCAATACAATTGTAGCTGATAAGTATATTTTATACGCTTATTTAGATCTAAAAATATAGACATTTAATAATTCTTTAAGCCATTATAGCCTAATTTATTGTATATTTCGTTTATTAGGTAAAACTCGATGGTTCAAAACTGAATTGAAAGAAAAATAAAGCGAAAACATGCAAAGTACGGAGTTTGAGGATCAAATTGCAAATATCCAATTATTGATTTAAACCGCAATAGATATTTTGAATATTTATAGGAATCAATTGGATGCAATTAGAAGTAAAAAGGGAATGAAATATTATCAAAATATTACCATAAATCGACTTCCAATCACATAAGATATCTTACAGATTTTTAGTCAAATATTGAGACCCATTTTTAATATAGTAAACGTTCGAATTGGAAAAATTTTATCTCTAGCAAAATTGCAGCCCTTTGAGTTAGCTTTTTGAAGTATTTTGAATCAACTCAATCGGCTATCAGGAGACAAAGTTATGATCAACATACTGACTGTTGTGCAAAAAAAAAAAATTGCGCGCGAAATTAACTTTCCTTATTCGATTGGAACTTTTTTGGAAACAATTTGGACTTGATTTTCAACCAATTTTCGACTCCTACAAATACCTAACAATGGAATAATCTCCTACATCTCTCATATACATATTATACTATAATACTTATCAATTATTATTATCAAATAAGGAAAATTCATAGCTCTATTAGAGAATTGAAGGGACTTGCAATAACTCAATTAAGTGAGGATTCAAACTTGATTTTTGGGCAAAAAAGAAAGGATGTAAGTGGAGATTCATTGGGAAATCATTGAAGAGATTCAAGATTTCAAGTTTTATCTTCATCTTTTCAATTGATCAAAAATTCGAGTTATGTCTTACCACTTAAATATAATTTATTGTAATTTCAATATGTTTGGCTAGTTTTATACATTGTTACGATGAGATGAACCCTTGTTATGATATTTTTAGCTTTTAATTAATTATTTTGACTTTAATTTTGTTTGATCTGTGGATGTTTGTTATCGTTTTTATCATTCTTTTCAATTGCTTGATCACCAATTGAATTGTCAGTGAATTTTATTGTTATCGAGAGAGACGGTAGAATTTAAAGATAATATAATAAATATTATATGATTCGATAGATGATAGAGATGTACATCCATGTTTTATATGGTTTCAATAGGTATTCAAACATTTGTTAATGTATTTATTATGTTTGCATCTTTCATTGAGAGATAGAAAGACCACATAAGGAGAACAGATTTGATCGCTATCGAGAGAGGTCAATTAAATTAGGAATACTAATCAACACGAATTATTTCAAATTGTCAATTTAATTGTTACACTAAGAATAGAATAATAAGGGGGATTCGACATCTTAGCAATGCTTTCACATATTTAAAAATAAATAAATAAAAATCCATTAAATTGCTTTTAGTTTAATTGATAATTTAGATATTAGTATAGAAAACTCAAAATCTATTTACTATTCGATTAAGGTTGCTATTAATTTGAACTCGATCAAATGCATAATCCTCGTGAGTCGACACTCTATTCACTATTTTATTATTTGTTTATGATCCTGTCCACTTGCGGGAAATCAAACGATCAGTATTGTTTGATCGAATTCTTCTATTATATTCAATTTACCACTCTCTCGAATTCTCATTAAGCCTATTTAACTAATTCAATCTCATATTTCCAAGCGAATCAATTTTAGTTAAACGAAATATTAGTTAAAAGAATTCATCTAACGATCACCTTAATTAGTATATGTATCTCTACACGTTATACTAAATTATTGAATTTTAATGTGGTATAAATTTATAACTCACATCCCGATTCGTAATAGATTCACAAAATTATCGAATAATTGGCCAAATAATTCAAGCATTAAATACATAATTAAAATAAACAAATATGCATTTAAAGAACTTGAATCTTGAATAAAAAATAAATAAATGGTCACACATAGATTACACTGTTAACCCTAGATATGAATTTGACTATTCATAATAATGAATGAAAAACAAAAATATAGAGTTTACAACTGAATTTTGAAAGCTTGACCATGGAAAAATTTGAATTTTGCATCAAGAATCTTCTTCAACCTCAAAAGTCTTCAACCCTTATCTTGCTCTTTGATCTTGATGATTATGTGTTTTTCTCTCCCCTAAATTATGTAGAACTCTCTTCAAAAGTGTCAAAAACTAGTATTTATAGTTGTCCGCACGTTTTTTTGTTGTTGTAAGGTTTTTATGGGATTTAAAATGACCAAAAATGCGCCATAGACACACCCAGGTGGTGCCTCAGCGCCATGTAGCGACACCGTGAGGACATAATGGTGGCATCGCAACGCCACCTTTCGAGGGAAATTTACAATGCACCTCCTTTAATATTTTATCATAAAGTTCTCTTCCGATATTCGATTGAGGTGATTCAAATTGTATTGTAAAGATAATCCAAGGGGCTATAACTTTACTTGAAATAGCCTATTTCAAATTTGAACGTTTACTAGGTTAAAAATAAGTTTCAATTTTGAGCTGAAAATCTGAAACACACATATGTGGTTGAAAATCAACGCCATATCCATATTTTTATCATACTTTACTTCTTTCGACTTCTAATTGCATCCAATGGACCCCGAGTATTCTCGAATTTTCATAGTGAGGTTCGACACAACTTTTGAGCATTTACACTTTAGTCCCCAAACTTTGGATCTTGCCATTTTTTGCTTTTTTTTTTTTTAATTCCACTTCCATTTATTGAGTTTCACCTGACAAATGAAATACACAATAAATTAGGTTATAATTGTATAAAAGAAATATTAAATGTCAATATTTTAGGTTCAAATTAATAAGTGTATAAAATATACACTTATCAACAATTGTAGCATACACGACTACAGCTCGATCTTTTGGTAGCGAAATTGTGCTCCTATCATAGCTATGAAAGTAGGGATTCAAGCGAATAATAATTTTCACTAATTCGAATTCAAGGGTCGATTTAATGCTAGATGTGAGAAGGAATTTCCGTTCCCGAATCATTTCTCATGATCTAATGAAGCCCAAAATAAATTTGACAATTAACTGTCTTATGCAATTATGTAGGGTTTTTGATACCCAATAAATCCCGGGCTATGATGTTAACGTGGGTTAATATTATTTCATACGCATAGGCCGATGAATGAAATAAGTCCAACAACCAAGTCCATGCGCTACACCCGGCCCAATTGTATTCCCTTATGAATGGTTTGAATCATGGCCCGTTTACCCCTTTAATGGTCCAACTTAAAGTCTAACCCTAGAGTATATATATGGCTATAACCCTAGCCACTTTCTAATAATGTATTGTGTGATTTTGAGAGAAGAAAAAGAGAATCCCGGCTACCCCCCTTTATGTGAGAAAAAAGGTCTCTAGAAGTGTCTAGAACGCTTGTAAAACGTGTCCAATTGGTGGTTCCTTCCTAGTATACCTTTGTGGTGTCTTCTCATAGCTTTTGTGGCCACAAATCATCATCTTTTCTTGTCCTACGTGGGTAAGATTGAATAGCAACCGAGGTGAATCAATTGGTTGTGGTTTGGAGCCAATTAAACTGGTTGTTGGTTGAGAAAGGTGCGTTGGACTAAGCTCAAAAATCAACGATTTGAAGATTTTTCAAGAAAGCTTCTACGAAAATTGGTATCAAAGCGTCAACATGGTGGTTTTGGCTCTTGAAATATAGCAAAAAATCGTCCAGAAACCAGCAGAAACGAACCAGAAATCAGATCGAAAAAAAACTGTCAAAATCAGTCTACGTTTTTTGCGTTTTACGATCAATACAGAAGGAGTTTTGGGAAACGGAGACCACTGGCGTGACGTGCAGGTGGAGGCAAACCCTGCAAAGAGGCGCGTATCGGTTGACGGCAGCGCGTGAGGCCCACGCGCAGAGGGAAGAAGCCGCGCGTGAGGGCGCGTGAACTGGAATTTCGAGGAGGTCCCTTCAGGCAGTTTGTTCCTAACATTATTTTTGACATTTTTCGTGTTGAAAGTTTTTTTTAGGGCCTGCAGAAGAATCTGGACAGCATTGTTCTTCGGACATTTGAAACTCGATTGTGATTTTTTGGTTGTTGTAGTTTCCATAGACTGTAGGACGAATAGTGGTGGTTCTAAAGAGATAAATTTGCAACTTTCGTAATTTACAGACTAAGATAGCTCCACTCTGGTATATTGGCTTAACTCAGTTTAAATTTCAGCATTAGCAGATCATCGTGTGGGGTGATCCTTAGGATCGGAGGTTGTCATTGTTTGACAATCATTACTTGTGCTAGAAAATTTAGGAATTTGCTCTATTTTTGAAGAGTTGAACTTTGATTGCAAGTTGGTAGTTGATTTTGTGCTTATCTGTCATATAGTCACTGTGTGAGATTTGTTGCGTGAAAATTTGAGTTTTTTGTTTATATACTTTCGTGTTTGCATTAATTATCCAATTAGAACACCTGGACTTGACCCATTCGAACATTCCTTTGATCTAAGATCGTGAATCTTACGAAATCCTAAGAATCTAGAACAATTTATATTACGACTTTAGGATTACTTTGTGTGACTTATTTGTGAGTTGGTTGTTCTGTTTTTTATTTTCTCCTTAAAAATGTCTCACACTTTGAAGTTGGAATTTTCACTGGGAAAGGGGATTTTACAATTTGGCAACAAAAGATGAAGGGTATTTTGGTCCAACAAAAAGTTTCAAAGGCCATAGATGGCAAATTTCCTACAAATTTAACAGAAGTACGAAAAGAAGAGTATGATGAACTTGTATACACTTCAATTATTTTACACATGTCTAATACTGTTTTAAGAAAAGTAGGAAAACTAGATTCTACAAAATAACTTTGGGAAAAGTTGGAGGACTTATATTTGCTTAAATCAACTCCTAATAAATTGTACTTGTTTGAACGATTTTTCAGCTTCAAAATGGATCATTCAAAGGATCTTGATGACAATCTGGATGTATTTAACAAGTTAGTTCAAGACATCGTTAATTGTGATGAAAAGATATTTGAAACGTATAAGGCTATTATTCTGCTTAATTCCATGCATGATTTATATAGGAAAGTTAAGAATGCAATTAAGTACAGTATGGACACTTTAAAGCTTGAAATTGTCATAAACTCACTTAGGAGTAAGGAGATGGAGATTAAAACTGAAAAAGAGGATAAGAGGAGTGGCGAGTGACAATGATGAGGAGTAGGATGAAATTTAAGTAGATGAATTTGGGTAGAACTCAAGACAGTAGTGATTTGAGTAGTGACTCGAGTGATGAATGTAGTAAGAAGAAAAGTAAGAAATGGGACAAGTCTAGTGGTAAACGGTGTTACAACTGCGGTAAGTCTAGACACTTTATTAGGGATTGTCCCAAGAAGAAAGATAAGCTGAAGGGTAAGATGAGAGGTGAGACGAATTTGATTGAGTGGTCGAGTTATGACCCAGTGAGGTTTATTAAGTGTAAACATAGTCACTGCATATGCATCTGTGTGTTATCATTTTCTGCATGTGTGTGATTGTCTAAATTTTGTTACATGATTATTTGCTATATCTCAATGTATTTGATATGTGCATTTGCATGGATTTGAGACATTATGATTATTTGGTGTAATTGCTTGCATGCATAGTGGGTTAGGATGCATTAACAGTGTGTTGTGTGCCTTTTGGTAAGGTGGAGTATACATGCTTAGGGGTACATGGTGGTTTGTACCGGGGATGTGGAGTTTGCCATTTCGATCACGAGTGGAGATGTGATCAAATGTCTAGAATCCTTTATCTGGAAAGAGACACTGATCAGGTGGAGTGTGACAAAGGCACTTCTATCACTTCTGTTAGGTGGAGACCCATTATCCACGTAGGTTGGGAGAAGTAATGTGGAGATAGATAATTATCCCGTGAACTTATGATCTATTGTGACTTGTCAGTTAGATATGAGTTGAGTGATCTGCCTAGTGAGCTTGGTGGGCGATGAGAGGATATATGTGTTCTCGAGGTGTGAGCAACACGGAATGAGATAGGACAAGTGTGGTGAGATCTTTTCTTAGGGTCATTTATGCATGTGTTACATATGTGGTTGACCGTGGTTTGATTGACTTTGTGTTAATCTATGGTTCTATGTGAACGTGTTTCTGAAAAGATTTGTGTGCGCTATCCTATAGTGTATCGTCATCGCACGTGTACTTGCTCTTGACTGTTTACTGTTAAATATTTGCTTCTACTTTGATTTTTTTTTACCTTAGCCCCAGTGAGTACATGAAGCAGGTATGGTATGTGTTTCAAGTTGGAAACAAGAGGTAAGGTCTGTGATCCAATTTTATTGGTTACCTTGATTATGCAAGTGCTAACTGTGTGTTTTGATTGCTTGCAGATTTATTGGACATCAAGGTGGAGATTTGTTGGGTTTTTGATATCTAATAAATCCAGGACTATGATATTAACGTGAGTTAATACTACTTCATAGGCATAAGCCGATAAATGAAATAAGTCTAACAACCAAATCCATGAGCTACACCCGGCTCAATTGTATTCCCTTATGGATGGCTTGAATTTTGACCCGTTTACCCCTTTAATAGTCCAACTTAAAGTCTAACCGTGGAGTATATATATGACTATAACCCTAGCTACTTTCTAATGATGTATTGTGTGATTTTGAGAAAAGAAAAAGAGAATCCCAGCTGCTCCCCTTTGTGTGAGAAAAAAGTTTCTAGAAGTGTCCAGAACGCTTGTATAACGTGTACAATTGGTAGTTCCTTCATAATATATCTTTGTGGTGTCTTCTCATAGCCTTTGTGGCCACAAATCATCATCTTTTCTTGTCATTCGTGGGTAAGATTGAATAGCAAACGAGGTGAATCAATTGATTGTGGTTTGGAGCCAATTGGACTGATCGTTGGTTGAGAAAAGTGCATTTGACTAAGTTCGAAAATTACTGATTTGAAGATTTTTCAAGAAAGCTTCCGCAACAACTTACTAGATCAATTATAAGGAAAAGGAAATATGTATTGGTTGCAATAATGCAGAAAACTAATTTCTGTTCAAATAATTTTTCAGTGAAAAGGAGAAGATACAAATAGTGGGAGAAACGAGAAAAATTCTGGGAATATATAGATCTACTCATTCCCTTTCAATCGACATATATTTTCACAATTTAAATCAGAAATGTTCCATAATTTGATAGATCTAACGGTTAATTATATGATTGTTCCTGGCAAATATAAACCATTTTGAATTAAATGTGATCTTTTCAATTTCAATCATAATGAAAAAATAAAATCATTAGTCCTAATTGATGGGCAAGCAAAGTTCCAAGTGCTTGTCTGTCAACACACAACAATACGCATGCAGCCTATGCATGAACAAAAAATATAGCATAAAAATTTTTCTTTTAATTTTATAAGGCGTCCAAAATTACCATTTTGTCATACATACAGTGTTCAATATTCCATATCAATTGAGAGAACCAAGATAATTAATTGTAAGCCAAATCTTTATAATTCCACATGTGTAAAAAATACAAATCAGATATAATGTTCCGTCGAGTAGAGAAGAAGAACTGAAAGATTAAATGCCAAATATTTATAAACTTATATCTGCTGGAAAAGTAACTGAACAAACCGCTAACCCCTGCTTACAATCTTCTGTGCGTTCTGATGAAGTTTGTCGTATTCATAGCGATTGCAGTCGAACAAATGTGGATTCCGGCTAAGCACATAGTTGTAGAGAACAAGAGTAGGGCCTTCCACTGTCGTCCTGATACTAGAATAGCCACTGCTGTTGATACAAGAGCAACAATAGAGAAGGCATTTTTCCAAGCTCGAAAAGCTTTAAGAGCATTCCTGCAATCCTTGCAATGAATCAAGTGTCGAAAATATCTGTTAGCGAGATTTGGAGCATGCATATCGCCGATCCCTCCCTTCGCCGGCTGTGAGGCGGAAAGATTGGCAACAAAACCTGCTGGAGCATGCTCGACTACAGCTGGATCTTTCGGTAGTGAAATTGTGCTATGCCCGATGTGATAAGGCATTCCATTCCCGACTCTGTCCATCCACTTCCTGTACTCAACTACCCATGTGTCTGATGACTTCAAATTGATGTACAGTTCTCTTGTGGGAACTTTTTCTTTCATAAGAATTTCATTCTGGGACGAAAGGAATCCCATATCTTGCTCAAAAACTTTACTCGCATTCTGATGGAAGTACCACTGTGGAATGATTTTCAACAGCCCTGGTGTTTTTCTAGTACTCCCGAACCTCACAATAAGCATGGATTTTCCTTGGCCGGACGGCCTACAAAGGAACAGACCAGAAAAGTAGTCTTTATTGTTATTCTTGTCAATGATTTCCCTACTGTTATGAAGTACACATGGCGCTTCAAAACGTAAAAAGTTTGGTATGTAGTTTGGCGTCAACCGATCTTTTTCTCGACCCCACCAACCTGCAAAGCCTCGAGCTGTTCTTTCAGTCACTTCGAAAAATAGTGGTGCCGCATCTTCTCTTTTTGCAGTGAAATCAGTTCTATCGTGTGAGATAGGAACATGTGCAGGATCCATGAGGTTTTCTAAAAGAATAGAGTGATCATATGGGAGTTCATGGATTGTTGAAATATCTCGAAACCCCGGCCTCGCGAAGTTTTCAAACCAAGGTAGTTTCTTAGCGTTTGATGGCGTCTTGTGAGACATCCATATCCACATAACTCCTTGAGAATCCCTCACTTCATATGGTTTTAAACAAGCTGATTGTGGAATTTTTGCACCTTTCGGGAGCTGTCCCAAAAATCATGAGGAAAAAATATCGTTAAATTTATCCAGTATGAAATGATGAATGTCACAAGGAAGATGCATTAAATTCAGACCTGAGGGATTGTCACACATTTACCACTGCCTTCATATTGCCAACCATGGTACAGACATTCCAGTCTCCCATCAAACAATTGACCTTCAGAAAGTTTTGCCAACCTATATTTGGAAATATATACAGAATATCATCAAATATTTTCCATTAGGTCGAAGAACTCCAATAAACACTGTAACTCAGATACGTATAGTTTCAAGGAGCAACAAGAAAGAGTTCATTTCTGATTGTAAAGGTTAAAATGTCAAATCTGAAGTACCATGAACTATAAAGCAGGCAAACATTTCTGCTATTAATAGATGAAGTCTTCCTGTCAAATGACTGATTATTTTTCCAGAAATATGTGCATCCTCTCCTTAATTTTCCCACAAGTCTTCAAAGATGCAATCTCATCTCACTAAACCTTTTTTGAGTTTAAGTTGGTCGCTCAACTTGTGCAATTGCCTCAAGTTGGTCGCTCGATTCATAAAAATAACTGGAAAAGTCCTATGGGATGTTAAATACTAACCGAATGCTGATTCGCGTCTGGCATGACAAAATATGTGGTCGATTGTTCACTCAACTTCCACGAATCCAATGGAACTATCATTACATGCCTAAATTGTTTAATCCACTTTTCATTTTTCCGAAATCCATCAGTCAACTAAAGCAGGATAATTGGCTTGGAGTTTGATGCCAAAACATATAGTATTAACTAGGATTCAATTTTAAGAATTAAGACATACAAAATGTGATTCTAATTAGGAGCCTTACAAATACTAAAAAAGATCACAAGAATTATTAAAAAAAAGGAAAAGTTCCCATATTATTTAAGATTCCTCACTTTGATTTCTTGAATTAACTATGATTAACAAACTCAAATTCAAAAATACAAGTTTTCAGACAACATTAACTACGAAAGAGGTTAGAGGCACAAACAAATTTAAGGGTAAATTCCAAATAAGACAGATATAAGAATCTAAACAGGGCTACCTGTGAGCACATCGATCTTCAAAACATCGAATCTCTCCATTGCCATCACGATAAAGAACAACCTGCTTGTCAAACACAGTAAGACCCAATGGAGCATCATCTGGTATATTCTTGGTGAGATAAAGAGGGTACCATTCTTCTGTCCAATCATATTCCGCCACTTCATCTTGACTAGATGGGCTCAAAATCACACCCTCACCTTGATCATCATCTGATGATGCAGATGATGATAGCCCACCGACAATCTCCTCTGCAACTGCATGGCACTTTTTCCAGTGCTTCCTCACTGAAAAATAACTCTTTTTATGATTATGTTTTAGTGATCGGGACACTAAATCCTTTGATGTTGTGGGTAATTGATTTGTTACTTTTGGAGTGGTGGATGTAGGTGAGAAGTTGAGGATCTTGGGCAGAGATTTCTCACAGAAAAATGGCTGTAATAAGGCCATGTCTGAAGAAGCAAATAAAAATGGAATCAAAGAAGAAAATTGGATAGTTCAAGAATGTGACGGGCGTTGTTGCTTGTTGGGGAGGTGTACTGATTGTAGCCACACAATGCAAACTAGACTACAAACTGCAAATGAAAATTTCTATAGAAGCCCTCATCTGGTTATTATTATTGGAAGATGATAGAATTTAATTGTCTAATTTCATTGTTTCACGTCATAAATTGGGAAATGGGTTAATTTCACAAACGATCACTGAACTTACAGAAAAATTACAAAACGATCACTGAAGTTTAAAACTTTCAGTAACGGTCACTTAAGTATTGGGACACTTTAAAAGATGTTCACTGAAATTTAAAAAGCTTCTGAAACGGTCACTGAAATTGAAAAATATTTTTTTAGTTTTTTTTGTTACATTTGCGTCAATTTTTCGGCTACTTCCAACCACCGATACCATCGAATTTTGATACCGTTGAAAAGCCCACAACATCCTCTTCAATTACCACTCAAAATCTCTTCGTAACACCAAGGAATTCGACCGGAAAATCACCGCAAAAGTCGTCCCAAAAAATTTGAAAATTTGCCCAGATTTTCAGATTTTTGGGCGACTTTTACGGCAATTTTCCAGCGACTTTCGACCACCATGACCACCGGATTTTGATACAGTTGGAAAGCCCACAATGTCCTCTTCAATTACCATCCAAAATCTCCCCCAATCTCCAAAAGATTCGGTCGGAATAAATCCGTAAAATCTGCATCTCAAAAAAGCGAAAATCTGGGATGCCAATTTTGTGAGTTTATTTCAGCCGAATCCTTTAGAGTTTTGGGGAGATTTTGGATGATAATTAAAGAGGATATTGTGGACTTTTCAACGGTATCAAAATTTGGCTATTTTGGTGGTCGGAAGTTGTCAAAAAATCACCGCAAAAGTTCACTAAAAATCTGAAAATTTGGGCAGATTTTTGCCTTTTCGGATAGCCAACTTTGTGGGTTAATTCCGGCCGAATCTTTTGAAGTTTGGGGGAGATTTTTTGTTGTAATTGAAGAGGACATTGTAGGCTTTCCAATGGTATCAAAATCCAGTGGTATCGGTGGTCGAAATTGGTTGAAAAATTGCCGCTAAAGTAGCTCAAAAATTTTTAAATTTCAGTGACCATTTTTGAAAGCGTCCCAATATTTAAGTGACCGTTACTAAAAATTTTAAACTTCAGTGACTGTTTTGTAATTTTTCTGTAAGTTCAGTGACCTTTTGTGAAATTAACCCATTGGGAAATACATGAAAATAGCCTAAAGAAAAGGCTACTTCTCCATTTTAGCCTTTAACTAATTCAAGTGCCTAAAATACCATTGTATAAATATTATACTTAAGTCTTTATTTTATAGAAACTTTCCATTTAAGTCCTTAAAAATTTTAAAAAATTTAGCCTCTAATTGAAGAGTTAAAGTTTTTAGTAGATTTTTAGATTTATTTGATTTTCTTCGTTCAAAGTAACACTTCCTGATTGGTATCAGAGTCATAGAGATCATGGAAATTAAAATAAGTAAAATAAATAATTATTGACATTTAAAAGAAGAAAAAGGAAGTTATATATTCTTAGAACATATTCCTAATAAATTAAAAATAATGACATTAACAATAGTTAAAGAATTACCCAAAGAAATAAAAGAACAAATATTAGAAAAATTAATAATATGATATATATATATATATATTGAAAAAATTATTAAAGTGTATGAAGATGAAGAAATTAATATATATTATAAAGAAAAGTATGAGTGTAAATGATAATACAGATTTAAAATTGAATAAATTAATTGCAAATATTAATAAGATACAAGAAAAAATACAAGATATACCATTATGACCAGATCAAATAAAAGAAAAGGAAAAACAGTTAATAAAATGAAAGTGTGAAAAATTAAGACTACGGATTAAATGCTTTAAGATAATAAAAGAAGAACTGGTAAATATAGAATTTGCTAAAGAAAGTTTTGAAAAAATAATAGAAGAAAAAGAAAATAAAAGATGTAAATTAATTTATATGTTAGAAAGATGATTAAGAAAAAATTAAGATGTTAATAAGTGAATATATGGAAGAATTAAAATCATTAATAAAAATATTGATAAATGATGTTCAAGATTTAAGAAACGAGGTAAAAGAAACAAGAAATGATATAAATATATTAAAAATTGAAATTAGAGAATTAAAAGAAAATAATAAAAATAAAGAAAAGAAAATAGATAAAAAAAATTTATAGAGAAAGAAATAACCAGAATATGAAAGAAACATATTGAAAAAGAAAATATAGTAATAGAAATATGGAGTGTGGATGATGAATTTAGAAAAAACATATTACCTAAAATATTATAAGAAGAAGAATCTAGAGAAAAAATATTAAGAAAATTAAAAATAGAAGAAAATCAAGAAAATAAAGATGAATGAGGAATTATTAGATTTACTTATAGAAAACTTTGATCAATTATGTTTAAGTGATATAAGTGAATATCAAGTTTTAATGAATACTAGAGGAGAATCTAATCCAATAAGAACTTGTAAACAAGAATTACAAGAATCAGATGAAAGTTATGCACATATATATAATAAACCATATAGACAATTTTATGATAAAGTAAGAGATAGACAACCATTTAAATGAAATAAATATATAGATAGATTTGAATTAAATTATAATTATGATGAACCTATTAACCATGGAGGAACAAAATTAGATTTAAATTGTAAATAGATACTAAAAAAGTCTTATTAATTTGGGCAGATTCAATGATATTATTCTTTTTATATAATAAAGATGACACATAGAAAAGTACTGAAAGAATGATAGATTTCTTAATAACATCCTTTGAAGGAGATGCTAGAAATTGGTGGGAAGGAATAAGTAATGATACAAAAACATTAATAAAAAGAAATGTATAAACAGAAATAATAAAATCAAATATACAAGATATAAAAAAATTAGATAGACAATGTATAATAAAATCTTTATTCTTATAGATTCTTGAAAAATCTAATAGAAAATTTCTTTCTTATTTTAGCAAAAAGAGGGATTTTCTTTAATCAAAATCAAGAGATTTATTTTTTGAACTTGATACAGTGAGAGCAAGAAACTGAAATAGTAAAAATTCCTTGAAAGCAAGAGGCCGATGAAGGAAGCAGTTTACATATTCAGAGCTCGATGGTCACTCGGTTCTAAAAATAAAGATACAGATCATAACTAATGTAAGACTATTAATTTTTGCTAAAATTTGAACAAATCTTTTTTAGATCTTAGAGAATCAAAGGGATTAATTGTTTAATTTGATGATTATTTGTATAATCGAATGTTAGGATATACAATTAAATGATTAGATAATCTATTAGAAAGAATGTTAAAAGAAATTAAAAAAAATATTATTTCTCAAATTTATCATCTGAAGAATATAATATATTAAATAAAAAATATGAACAATATGTTGCAGATTATTCTAATTTATTAGATCATAGAATGAATTTATATTCAAAAATTCAAAATAGAATATAGTTCAAAAAGATTGGGATATATTGTGCAATAAAATAAAGATACAGATCATAACTAATGTAAGACTATTAATTTTTGCTAAAATTTGAACAAATCTTTTTTAGATCTTAGAGAATCAAAGGGATTAATTGTTTAATTTGATGATTATTTGTATAATCGAATGTCAGGATATACAATTAAATGATTAGATAATCTATTAGAAAGAATGTTAAAAGAAATTAAAAAAAATATTATTTCTCAAATTTATCATCTGAAGAATATAATATATTATATAAAATATATAAACAATATGTTGCAGATTATTCCAATTTATTAGATCATAGAATGGATTTATATTCAAAAATTCAAAATAGAATATAGTTCAAAAAGATTGGGATATATTGTGCAATATAGGAAGAATTATTTCATTAAGGGTAATACAGACTTTTTAATGAAAATAAATAATAATAGGCCAATTAGAAAAATCTCCCCAATAAATTTGAGGTTACACATATTAGGTCACAAAATTAAATAATTTTCCACAAATTGAATATACACTCAAAAATTAACTAGGTATAAAATACTTGTACCGTTGCCAAGTTGCAAGGAGTCACGTACCACGTTATAGAGATTACAACATACTTTAACCGTTTCGTCAACATACTTCAATGGCTAGCCTCAATTTCAGAGTTCAATTCCGATGCAGTCAATAAACATGTTATTAAAAGAAATTAACTAATTTGCAATAATGTCTTGATGCATTTATATAATAGGTCTCCTTTAATTTAGCAAACTTACCAAATCGATTAGAATAATATTATTCATAGTGATGATTATCGGTAGTCTATCACGTAGTGCGACTACCAGTATTCTTTACTATGAATAGCATTACTCAATCGACTGTATAAGAAAATCTTCTAAAATTATTTGTTCAAATTGTAGAGTGGCCATATTTTTGCAATTTTCAGAAAGGATTGTTATTTTCTCAAAAGTTAACTTTAATGTCAGGGAGTTATCAATTATTCACATTTAAATATCAATTGTTCGATCATTTGGAAGGTCTAACATCTGAATTTATACATGTGCGTTTATCAAAAATTATAATTCATTATAAGTAACGAGTTCTAAGGAATTTGTGGTCAGAGAAAAATAAATAAAAATTGTGTAACTTACTAAATGTGTGGATGAAATAAAGTTTGATCAAATTATATGTAATTATAAATTTTGACAAACATGATCGCGAATGTTGGTGGTATATCTTCAAATAATACAAGAGAATGGAGTAGAAAATGAAGTTGGAAGATGTAGAAAATTCGAACTATGTCAAACTCGACTTCAAGACACGTGATAGTGATTTCTTAAAACGTTATTTGCCCTTACCAATATTGTGGTGTACACAAGAACACAAATACTCTTCTCGGGATACAATGTAGTCTAGTGTTTGTATTGTGAATCTACGAAAATAACTCAAACACTAAGGGCCCGTTTGGTTTCCGTTTCGGTTTCTAGTTTTGAGGTCATTTTCCATTTTTCGTTTTTGAGTGTTTGCTTCAAATTATTAGAAAACATGTTTGGATTGTTATTTTGAAAAATTATTTGTCAAAACTAAAAGCTAGAAAATACGTTTGATTTGATATTTTGAAAAATTATTTTATGATATTTATTTCATTAAATTTGATAATTCAGTAAAAATAAAATACTTTTATGTTAATATATTATCAAATATTATATACATGTTAAAGTTGATGAAACTTATAATATTTTTTCTCGCTAAAAAATTAAAATAATAAATTAATTGTAAAATATAGGAAATAAAAATAAAAATTTAATGATGTGGATTTAAAATATTTTTGTCTGCATTCGTTTAAATATTTTTTAAAACGAAATCACGTAAATAGTAACTAGTTAGAATTATTTTTTATTTTATAAATTTTTTATTTTTTAGAGTTTTTTCATAATTTTAATTTAAAATTTTTAGATTTCTGATTTTTTATTTTATAAAATTTATCAATTATTTTCTTGAATTTACTTTTTGAATTTTAAATTTTTATAATTTGATTTGTTAAAATTTATATTTATATATAATTTTTATTTTTTATTCTTAAAATTTTATCTAAATACCTGTTTTCCATATTTTGATTATTTTCAAAATTTTCACCGAAAATACATAACACATTAAAAATGCGTTTTGAGTTTTATGCTATAATTTATCATTGTTTTCGAAAATACATTTTCAGAAATACCAAGCGAAGCAGGTTTTGGTGTTTTGCAAAATTGAAAATTGCAAACGACTTAAAACAACAAACTAATCGCACTGTAAAGATTTATAGATATCAATGCTCGAGGTCTATACTTTGTCTCTTAAAAATGACGAAATACAAACAAATTTTGGAGAAGAAAACATGCAAATGGTCAAGTTTATTATGTACGAAAACAAAGGGATAAAATCATTATATTGATATAAGGATTAATAGCAAATAAAAATTAGAAGCATTTTCATGTGCGATACACCCCTTACCTATTGGAAATCGCAAAAAATCCTCGATGTTTGAAACCTTTTGTGTCCCTACTGTCAAGGTCTGTCAGATTTGTTGTTAAATCCCAGGAAAAATGGATAAATAAGAAAGGAAAAATGAGTCCATTCTTATTTCATTCTTTAATAAACCCACCCAAAATCAGTATTTCTTTATTTCAATCTTTAATAGCATTTCACTAGTTGATACACTTCGTCTTTATCATACATAGCTGGAAGCCTGCAACCACTTCACCATTAGCTACAATGGACTCTTGTCTGTGTAGTTGTGGAAAGGAGATTGAGTAGAAGACTTCGTGGATGCAAGCCAACCCAGGAAGAAGGTCCTTCACATGTACACGACACCTGGTTATGGAAATCCAAACACAATTTTTGAACCACTTTTACTGAGTATGTTCAAGCTCTGATTTTTTTTCTTTTCTTTTCTTTTTTTTTTCTTTGGTTTTCTACAGTAAAATGGAAGTTGTAGGTAATTATCATGGTTTGACTCACCTATACGTAGTAGATATGTAGAGATCATACTTGGGCTATTGAGATCTTGGAATACACTCGAACAATAGTTGTCGGAATTGCAGAGGTAGAGCAGTGCTTTTAGATTTAGGTTTTGGATTTTTACGTTTTTGTGTGGGTGTGAGGTGATATGGGTTTTTGGTGATAAATATGCTTCAATGTTCAAGTTCTGTAAGTTCGATGTTCAATGTGATGTACCAATTTCCTCTTCAATTTCATTTCTTCTTGTTGCTTGTTCATTGGTATATGTCGGTATGACACAGTATCTGATCTAAATTGGTTGTCGAAAACTCCTCATTAAATAACCCTAGAAATGCATAACAATGTGATATAGAACTCGAGACATTTAAACCATATTTTTATGTACGTTTGCACAAAATTACCCTAGAATGGTGAAGCTTGCAAATACAACCCTATACTGCCGATACTGTTCAATCCCTATAAATAAAGTTCAACAGCAGTAAACGCAATCGAACCACCAAAAATAGTACATTCACAAACTAAATATTACTAGTCGGTAAAGTCTTCACTTTACTGTGGAATAAGAACCAAAAGCATTACAACCAACATCAGCAGTACATAAAATAAGGACAAACTGAGGAACTCAAATGCGAATTTCAGCTTGCAACTGGTGGTTCCCGTCCTCTGTACTTCTTCTTCTTGTGCTCAGAAGCATCACTTTTTAAACATCTCATCACCATTCATTTTCTTGATGAAGGTATATCAGTAGATGTGGTGGTGACAGACGGTATCTTTGTTTCATTTACCTCATTTTGCGATGGTTTTCCAGACTTCTTATTGTATACAAGAAGTGTCAAAGGATTGAGACTTGGATTAGGCCATGTATCTGGGCTTGTCATTGGAGTATTATTGGTGTATACATCCGAATGTACAATTCCTTCTATGTATATCTCAACATAATCTATAACATTGTGCATATTCCGTGATAGTAGTACCGCAATAACATGGTTACATAGTATACCCGTTAACCGCTACAACCGATATGAATAGGTTCTATCAGTCAATTCTACTGCTTGTAGAGTTTAAGTTTCAGTGCCGTATCTGGAACTTTTGGTTCTCCAAATAGTTAGTATACTCTGATCGTGAAAGAGTTGTATTTTTTTTTGAATGATTTTAATCATTCTAGGACCGACATCTTCCCTCCATTTGTTGCATGGCTTCATCATTGCCAAGATTCGTTGCATCAAGTACATCCTAATTTTCTCCAACATTGACAAGATGGGTTTCGCCCATGCACTCAAGGTAGTACCGTTGAAGGACTTCAATCAATTGTTTAGGAGCATATCACTGCAATTTCCCAATTTGAAATGCGATTTACTCTAATGCTCTACCAGTTTCAACTGAAACCAATCGTATGCAGTAGGGTCCAAGTCACACATTATATTCATCCATGTCACCCATGCAGCTTCAGTTGTAGCTCTTGCTGCTAACCAGAGTAAATTCTTCAAAGCAAGGCCCTTGTATGTTGCACTAAAGTTATTGTAAAGATTTTGCACACGGGTACGATACTCAACAGGTTTAAACATCTGTTCAAGTGTTTGTACAAGCCCCATCTTCTTATTAGATATGAAAACCCATTGTGGATGTTAACTCTGCCCAAATCATCTCTCAACAACTCCAAAAACCACCTCAAATTTTCACCGTTCTCAATCCTCCATTACAGCATACGCTATAGGATACACCCCCATTATTATCTTCTATGCCTACTGCTGTCAATAAATGACATTTTCGGTCAATTTTAAAAAACAACTATCCAACCTTATCACCCTCATGTTTTCACTCATGAATCCCACCTTAGGTGCTTCTAAATATATGTTCAATCTTTAAACTGTTCAACATGACCCTCCGACTACGTAGTTGTACCAACATTTGGATGTATTAGATGCTCATAATAATTCCACAAAATTTTGTAGTGGTCAACAAGAGCACCCCGCATTATCTTCATTGCTAAGTCTTTGGTTTGGTAATGCTGCCACCCAGTCACATATCCCAAATTGTACCTTCTACCTTATCAAAAAAATCTGCTCAATAGACATCTCAGGCTCAACCTTTCATAAAGCTAAATACTTATGGGCTAAGTACTCTGGAGTTAGTCACCCGTTCTTGTAGACCATTGCACAATTGTGGTCACCATTGTAAGTGTTCATCACAAAACTATTTTCAGCTTTAGCCTTGCTTGTGTACAACACCCACCCACATGATTTCTCCTTGTATACTGCTTGCAACCTATACCCTTTGTCCTTAACGTGCTTGATCTCCCAATTTGATGTTACAGAATACTTAGTTATAGCCCACTTCAAAATTGCTTTTGTCTTAAAAACCATATCTGTAGTGCACAAAAGGAAAAAAGTGAGAGAAGTAAAATGCAAAATATATTTATGTGAGGGAGTATTTTACAACACAATCATTTGTACAGGGGGTATTACACAAAGTATTGAAAATATAAGGAGGATTATTCAAACATATTAGCATTTTTCAGGGGTTTCGAATAACCTTTTCTGAAATTTGGTTGCTCTATGTCGATTCAAGGATTGAATTTGTCCGTTCATTCCCTCTTTTTGGATGTCGCACCTTCATCTTCTTTGCTATCCAAATTTCATAACTCATCTGATTCCTGATAGTCAGTGCCAGTGTATCTAACTTCTTGCCCACCGTACAATCCAAAGCCAAAAATCAAAACCAAATTTAGCTTCCTCCTTAAGCTCTTCATCAGTTTCAGGTTCATCATCAACCTCGTAATCACTTTCCACAAAGTCTTCAGTTTTATCTTCCATTCTAGCATCATCACTATGTCCATGATCTGGTTCTTCTTCACCCATCTCTAAGTTCTCTTCAGCCTGATTCGGTTATGAAGTACCAACTCCAGCTTCATACGTGAGTGTTTCCTCAATTTGTGACCACACTTCCTTCTCATTTTCAGGTAAACAATCGTCAATGTTCACCTCACCAAACCACCTTCATCTATATCAAACACGGGGATGCAACAACTTTTCATGGCACTTTCGCCTCCTTTATTATAGGCACTATTCTATGGGACCTCATACACTAGTTCTTGGTATGATTTCTTGAAGTAATGCATATGTTTGGCTAGACACAACTATATATATATTTCAAGCAGCCTATGTTCTTTAAAATCCTTCAACATCTTCCTCACATCTGAATCACTACGCAACCTCTTCAAAGCACTACCTAAACTCCTTTTCTACAACATGAAGTAAAATTTCAAAGGATCACAGTCCCCACAAACATACTCAAGAGCCTCAAACCATTCCCTATTAAAATAATTAGCACTCACCAAGTCCACAAACATCACAGTACCATGTTCGTACTTTACATTATTTGGCTTATCGAAGAACACACCACCAGTGTACATAGCCATTATGAAGTATTCCGTATATCTAATTGGATAATAACGACATAGGTTAGTACAAGAATCAGTTCAATACCCACAACAAACAACATGCACACACCTTTTACAACAAAATTCTAACAACAACACGTAAAAGATTTGAACAAAAAAACTTCATTTCTTAAACCGCAAAAACAAATAAACTTACCATACATAGGAGCTTCTTCAAACCCTCTAAGTCTTGGAGCCTCAATTCATGATAATCACAATGAAACCATAAACATAAGAAAAAACTAATTTCAAGACCCAATTCCAAAATTTCACGCATACATTTTAAAAAGAAAAACCCGCTGCTACAAAATTACTACCACACATTGGTTGAAGAATGGCAGTTATTGAAATTTTAGAAGTGCTGGAAGAAACTTCTAGTATCGTTGGTGATGAATGATCAGATCGAGAAACGTGGGTTACCAATTGAAAGAATCTCACATTTTGTGTCTATTCGAGTTGCACAAAACCCACTACTGGTTTTGAATCGATTTTATTAAAGAGAAAAATAAGAAATGACGCGTTTGTTCTTTCTAATTTATCCATTTTTTTTTTCCTTTTTACTGGGATTTAATAGCAAATCTGATGGATCTTGATAGCATAGATGTTTTTCACACAAAATGTTTCAAATAGAGCATGCAGGGAATCTACAAAAGCTGAGTTGCTTATTTTATAATAATTAGTGAATCACTTAATCCGTGTGATTTACCATGAATTTATTTATCAATTAATCAACGTAACATCTTCGTATTGCTTAACATAAATTAAGCAGCTATATGTAGGAGATAATTTCTTATGATAAGCAGATTATTGAATTCTTTATTCAAAATGATGATTTGGATGGCCCTTTTTATTATTTATTTGAATTTTCACCACACATAATTCATATGCAATCAACAAATAATCAAATGCATTTTAATGAATGACAAGGTTAGCCAGGGGAAATTATTAACATGAATAATATTATGATAGAAAAATTTAAAGTAAACACAAACCTGTATTCATCCACAAAAAAGAAAAATTGACTTAGTCTGTTTGGGAGTGATTTTGAAAATTAATTTTTTGACCGTTAGGAAAAAATGGGGTCCACTTGTGAGAGAAAGTCAAATATGACGGATGGAATAGTGAAATAACGGTCAAAAAATCAATTTTTGGACCAAAAAATCACTCTCAAATAGGCTGTAAATAAATATGCAAAATACAAATTTTTTTTGTAGAATTTTTGCTATTTCGTCTAATGGTACGATGCTTGTATTGTTCTCCCACAATTCTATTTTCACGGTTTAGGTTGCTCTCATTTCACTTGCTGCTACTACGAGAATCACTTTTCAACTTTTTTTTTTTTGGCTACTAAGATGTTTTAATTTATCATATTGGCGCTTGCCTGCCCATGAATTCGACAATAATTCGAAAGATTATCCTATTCGAGAATCTCCGAGCTCTCTCTACACAAATACAAAATTCGTTGAACGTGTTCATCTTTTCTTTCCTCTTTTTCTTCTCTCGTGTTCCTCCTCTTCTTCCTTTCACATTTCTTCATTCTTCTCTCCGTCGCAGCCGTCTGTTTTTGTCTTCAATTGATTATTTTTATAGTTTTATTCTTCTCTTAATTTTCTTACATTTCTTGTCTTATGCACAATCTTTCTTCTTTATTTTCTTACATTTCTGTCGTGTGCACAATCTTTCCCAATCTTTCTTCTTGTTGAACGCAAATTTCTATTTCAGTATTTCATTTTTCAACTTTTCTTTTTATTTTACTATACAAAACAAATATCATAGAAAATTATAACTTGGTAAGTATTGTCCACCAAATCACTGGCAATTTAAATATGGACAATTATATTGCCACCAAAATTTTATTATAGCACTATTTTTTTATTAATACTAAAAAATTTTAGTCTTTGCTTATTTTCTCATGTATGTTCCCCCATTAAGAATTAGCATATTTTAATTTAGTAGCTAAATTGAAATTTAACTAGTAATTCATTTTTCAAGGACTAGAGCACTAGTACAAAACCCTATATCAATTATAGATTGTTGAAAAATAAATCTTATAAAACATTTATTGGAAAGTCAATGCATTAATTCACCATATTGTTACTACATATTTGGAGTATCTTAAACGTGACCTTATGAAAATATGTTTTTAAAAATTTCGAATATCGATGTGTGTCGGAGATTAAAATTATTCTATAAAGTTAGTCACGTGAGAGTCATATGGCGATTTACTAGAAATTTGAAGTTTTAAGTCGTTAAATTGGTCGTGCAATTAAAAGGCCTAGTTGCTGCTTCTAAAGATTGAAGATCAACTTTATATTAAATTTTAGACTATTACTGCAATTTTACATACAAGCTACGTGTAAATGTTTAATTACTTAAGTATAAACTGCGCATTCATCTTGCTTTTTGATATATTTGTGTTGTTTAAAGACAAAAAGAAATAATTATATAGAATATAGGCACATTAAGTTTTGATTGATACCCAATTTAGTCACTAATGGCAAAAAAACTCGTCCTATCCCAAATGAGGCAAAAAAAAATCCTCCTGAACGGGTTGACGGGACGGAGCAGGACAAGAAGGGGCGCCCCGTCGCTGGGCATGGGGCGGATGCCCCGCCCAGAACCCCCTCTTTGAAGGGGAAAAAAAAGATTAAAAATAATTTTATTTTTAGATAATTTACTTGTTAAAAATTCATTTTGAATTTGTATTTTATTCTCTAATAACGACATGACTCGAAATTTTAAAAATGTAAAAAAAAAAAAAAAAATTAAACCAGACGATAAATAGGGCAAAAAGTTGCATCGCCCCATGCCCGCCCCGTCTCAGGAGGGCGAGGTTTGGGCCAGACGGGGAGGGGCGGGGGCATCCTACCATGTTGCCATCCCACGTTTGGCCCTCATTCTTTTTCATTTTTTTACTCTCCCTCTCTCTTATTTTCAATCACACAAATTTCCATAAAATTATATTATATGTAAATCGAAAAATTTTCATTATTTTTCAACCATATATTCTTTAAAAAAATACTATTCAAAACATTAAAATTTAGAAAAAATGGGGGCCAAATGATTAATAAGATTTGGGAGGAAATGTTCAAATGCTAGCTCCTACTACGATTAGAGGGTGGGGATATTGCACATACTAATTTGAAGGGCTTATGGCAATAATTTCAAGCCTATTAGCTAGGAAGAAATATATGTTTTGGTACTTAAAACCATGTTGAATTTTATGCTAAACTATTTAATGGATTTATTGCATATAATTTAAAACATTAGACGGATGGAGATAGGACATTGATTTTTTTTTTCCCTAATTTTTTTTTTTTTTTTTTTTTAAAAATTTTTTTTTTTTCCCTAATTTTTTTTTTTTTTTTTATCTACATGCTCTCTTCAAAATTTTCACCTAAGACTTTACTGGAGTTAATTTTCATAAACAAGTGCATCATTGATCCTCAATCTATTGTTCAAATAGTAGGTTAGTCTTCAAATATTTAAAAATGAGCAAATTAGCCCTCAATATTTCATTTATACTGTAAAACATCTTTAAATTATCATGTAATCCTCGTGAAAACACGCCTGACTTCTAATTGAATGTAATTCTATTGAACTCGATAACATGTCAAACATGTTTTGAATAAGTACTGAAAAAATACTTTGACATCCCATTCACCCAAAATGTGTGAAGAACTCTTCATTGACATAGACACTCTACCTCTCTACCCTTTTAAAGGGATAACATTTTAGCACCACTAAAAGAGATTATTTATCGGCCTTTTAAGAGATAAGAAAGATTTTTTCCCCTTAATCTTGCATGTTCTTTTGCAGAATGAGTACTCGTAAAAACTCGTTTTACTTCTAATCCAGTGCAATTATGTTATTCAATAACATGGTCACGATCTACTTTTAGACATCCAAAAGAGAGTCTTGTAATTGCCCTTTATAAACAAAGAATTTCGAGAACGCATTATTGGTTCTCAATTTATTACTTAAATAACACTAATTCTCAACTTTTAAAAAGAACAAATTAGTACTTAACCGTCCAAATCTTCTTTAAATAGTCATATAACATTGTAAAAACATGTACCTCTCTTTATTTTTTTAAGGCAAATGCTCAAGTCGAGAGAGTTGAGATAAGAATTAGATTTAAAAGGTTGGAAGTGAAAGAAATTATGGAATGATTTAATGAATTTTTAGATTGGTGTATGACTTTACGTTACTAAAGGCCCATTGTACCTTCATAAGAAAATATATAGACCAACTTACTTCTTAAAAAGTTTGAGAACATTACCTTCATTAGCGTTCATATCACCAAACACCAATAGCATTTTGCCCTCGTTTAGTGAGTTAGAACTAGATTTTTAATAAATTTTAATAAAAATTGATGAAATGTATAATTGAAAAGTTGTGAAAATCATAAAATATGTGATTAAACCCTGTTTGACACTGATTCTATAAAATTTCATTTTTTTTTCAAATTCAATTTTAACTACACATTATTTTAATAAAATAATTTTACAGGTAAATTCACTTTTTCTTATTTCGTAATCACGCATTCTCAAAAAATTCAATATTATAAATTTTTTTTTTCAAAAAGTTACGCTCAGATACACCCTAAACTTAATGGTTGATTTGACTTAAATAAAATCTAAATTTTAATTGTTAGGCCTTTACTCTAAACTCTTGTTTGAGCCACGTTATTCCAT
Source organism: Olea europaea var. sylvestris (assembly GCF_002742605.1). Taxonomy (NCBI): domain Eukaryota; kingdom Viridiplantae; phylum Streptophyta; class Magnoliopsida; order Lamiales; family Oleaceae; genus Olea; species Olea europaea. The sequence continues at coordinate 104,608 of NW_019263520.1, forward strand.
AAGAATGTATTTTGAAATAGTGTACTAGTAAAAAATGTGTGAATAAAAAATAAGGAAAAATTTTGAATTTGTATATAATATTATTTTATTAAAATTTGTGTATTTGAAATGATTCAAATTACTAATTTTTTTTTTTCTCCAAATAAGGGCTAGATCTTCAGGACATTACAAGGTATAATATTTTTATTTTATTTGCATCTCGCTAATAGATCCCCTCTGTGTGGCTCCCAACCCTCCTCAAAATTCCCTCCCGCTACCCATCTTCCTCCCTGGGCGTGTCCTTGTGCGCTTATGTCTTGGTTCCCTCCAAGAATAAATTTTTATAGCTATATAAAGAAAACCCACTTCTTAAACCCATACACTAACAGCCCTAAAGATGCAGCCTTCAACTGTGACTCAAGAACCCGCAAATCCCTTTGGCTTCGTAACCCAGTTGGGCTCTTTTGTAGTCAATTATTCTAAGCTTAATCCTGATGGGCACTCGGTATTCTTATCTAACTCCTTGTATTTTGATGCCAAGAAGAGGCCAAAGGCTGTGGCTTCATTGAGTTTTAGCACTAAGGGTGCTTCCTTTAGCATTAGAAGAGTCTTGAATCAATTCAACAAGGCTATTAAATTTCACTGTGAGAAATTCCCACTTAGTTTTGCCTCGGTTCGGGTTAATTCATTTGAGAATAACGGGTTTAGAAATGATGGAAATGGTGTTGTGGAGGAATCAGACGGAGTGCCTATGAATGTTGTTGAATCTGAAACTCCGAAAAAAGTTTTGATTTTGATGAGTGACACTGGTGGGGGTCACAGAGCGTCTGCTGAAGCCATCAAGGCTGCTTTTATTGAAGAGTTTGGAGATAATTATCAGGTCAGTCTTTGATGGATTTGAATAACTTTTGTTGTTCATTTATTCTGTGTATGTGTGATGTGAAAAAGAAGAGTTTAGTGGGTATTCTTAGGCTGTGGTACAGTACAAGCAATAAAATATAAAATATAAATACAAGCATGAGGTATGCTGTTGAATAAAAAGTTTAAATTAAATAAATTTGTCTCCTAAGTTTCTAGACGGGATAATTCAACTCATATTATAACAGCTATTTCAATATGAAATTGTTTATGTGGAAAGCCTTTGATAGAAAAATTGAATAATGCCACTCAGTAATTTCATCGAATTTTCTTCTTGATTATGTTATGTTCTCTGTTGCAGGTGTTTATTACTGATTTATGGACAGATCATACTCCATGGCCTTTTAATCAACTGCCGAAGAGTTATAACTTTCTTGTAAAACATGGTCCACTGTGGAGAATGACATATTATGCTTCTGCCCCACGTGTAATTCACCAATCCAATTTTGCTGCAACATCAACTTTTATAGCTCGGTAAGGTTATATCTTATTTCGATATAAGTTCCTGTGACTAACATGTGGATGTAAGTTACTAGTTTTTCTATAATGGTTACTATTAGAAATTATTTACTTGTGAAGTCTGCAAGAATATAATTTTTTAGTACTGAAAATCATCTGGCTTACTTAAGCTATTCGTTTTGTTATGCTTATAAACAACCGCTAAATGGTAAAATCTCTATGGTTGTAAATGGTAATTTTACATAATTTAGTCAATGTCTGAACCCTTTTTCAAATTAATCCCTATTTACCATTTCGTACTGTTTATACTTGATTATACACTTTTATTCAACTGCATTTGTTGCAACTGAATAATCAGACCTACTTTTATACCCAGATTTTGGCACGTGTGGCTGCATTTGGCAAGAGCTTGAACTGTGACAATATCGTCCACTTTGATGTTGAGCTATGGCCAATATCCACATATTAAAATTTATTTGCAGCCTCTATTATTACTCTTTAGAAATGATCTTATGTATTTAATCCTGAACTCAAAGTCATCACTCATGGATTTCACACCATTACGTGAACATATGCAAATTAATGATGACGCTCTTCCGTTTTCCTCTTTCCTTCTCCTTGTTAATCGAGTTGAACATATTCTGCTAAAGCTATCTTATTAATCTGATTTACTAGTTCTCACCTTTTACGCACTTTAAATCCATAGAGAGGTTGCTAAAGGATTGATGAAATACCAGCCAGACATTATTATTAGCGTGCATCCTTTGATGCAACATGTTCCGCTTCGTATCTTAAGGGCAAAGGGTCTCTTGAAGAAGATTGTTTTTACCACTGTTGTAACAGATTTGTGCACATGTCATCCTACATGGTATGCTCAGCTGCCATTTTTTCCTCTTATGGTATTCTTAATGTTGGTTTGATTTATTATTTCTTCTCATGAGTAGGTTTCACAAGCTTGTAACTAGATGCTATTGCCCATCAGAGGAGGTTGCCAAACGAGCATTAAGAGCTGGTCTTCAGCCTTCTCAAATCAAGGTTTATGGCCTTCCTGTCCGGCCTTCATTTGTGAAGCCTGTTCGCCCTAAGGTTGTGTCCTTTTCCCATTTTTCCCCTTTCCGCAAGGTATGCGATTTGTATGTTTTTTAGTTCTTAGCTGTTAATCATTGCAGCTAATACAGTACAGAGGTTCAAAACTTCCTGTTGTACTCTAATCCTTCACCAGAAAACTGGAACTGTTTTGAGTCATTCTGAGATTTAATGGATGACAACAGCAAAGTTGGTTCATTATAAGCTAGTGAGTTAAATTTCCTGTCTGCTATAACTATGATCATGTAAGTTACAACACCAAAGGTTATCTACTAGTAAGTTAAAGATAATCGCCATTATGTTTGGAGGTGCATGGTTTAAGATGTTATTTTTTTCACACGATGCCCAAATTCGTGTATTAAAACAGTCATTCGAATCATCATGGGCATCTCTAGATAGACACGACAGTTTGCAACTCAGTCCTGTTTAAAATTGTTAGACATTTGAAAGAAAATCAGTAAATGTGTCCATAAAGGAAGTTAATTATTATCATCGAGGCCTTTCACTCTAATAAAAGATATAGCCCTATGAATATAGTATATTCCAGGTCTTTGACTTTTTCCTGTTGGAGATTGTTTGTAATATATAATCAGTTAATGTATTAATTGAGAAAGTTGAGATAATGATGATTCTGATTCTAGAAGGCTCTAGCCCTAGTGAACCAGTGAGGCAAGGAAGCAGAACATGTATAGTCCATTCCAAGCACAATAGTTTGGAAGGCTTGCTGAGTGAAAACAAATGAATGACGTTTCTGGACGCTTTCTCTTCCATCATAAATCATGCTGCCGACCCTGTCCAAGTCAAAATAAAAAAATAATAATAATAAATAAATAATTTAGAGAAAGAGAAAAAAAAAATGAAAAAAGAAAGAGTAACTTGTGTAGGAGGAAATGAAACGAGAAATGCTTTACATTGCAGTTCTAAAGTTTAAGGTTAATTTGCCTGTAACATTTTTGTCAGTGCTATCAATGGTACATTGGTTTTCGAGTAAACTTGGGGAGGGATTTGATGCTTCCTTTTTCTGATTTTGTTTCTAGCGAAACCAAGCAAAGAGGATTGCCCTGTATAATTTTGGCCACGTGTCAGGCAAAAACTGCTTGAATATTGGTTTTCCCCGTCTGTTATGAAACATGTTCTTTACCTCCTTCATTCCCCCTTTAATCTTGTTTTGCTCTTTATTCTCATTCCCTTTTTTTTTTTGGCTAAATTTTATGCTGCAGTTGGTGATAACCTGGCTTCAGAATTTTATGTTATTTGCTTGTAAAATTTTTAGTGGTGCAAGCTTCTCATTCACTTCTGCGGGCATGGATTATTGTTTTGGAAGGAGAAACAAGAGTTTCTAGCATTGTGGCTCTGGAAAATATCTGGACATTGTAACTTTGTCTGCACAATCACCAATGGCTTGCAAGCCGTTTATGGTGTGTTCGAGCATAGAACACTAATATCAGACTGTTTTGTATTGAATTTATAGGATGAACTTAGGGAGGAGCTTGGAATGGACAAGTACCTCCCTGCTGTTTTGCTAATGGGAGGTGGGGAAGGAATGGGTCCCATCGAGTCTACTGCCCGAGCACTTGGTGATGCATTATATGACGAGACTCATGGGGAGCCAATAGGTCAGGTTCTTGTGATCTGTGGCCGCAATAAAAAGCTTGCCAACAGATTACAGTCAATCAACTGGAAGGTTCCTATCCAGGTAACAACTCCTAAGAATTTCCTACAATTGGCCTTGTAATAACTCGTCTGTCATATTATGTTGCGTAAAGAGGCAATGACATTCACTCCTGTTTCTGGAGATATTTGAATTGTGGTGGCATCTTATGCAAAATGATGTTGTAAACAGTGATAGTGCAAGTTGAATGTGTACCATAACATTCAAATTCTTTCTTGTGCCACTATCATCTCATACTGCTTGGAAGATTCATCTTTTTTGCTTGCTTAATTTTTTTGCATTCTGCCTTTTGTTTCTTCATATGAAATATTTTGTTTTGTATGATACTCAAGTATAGTGGAGACATTTTTGGATTTTATTTTTATTCTGAAGAGTGAAGGCTGGTGTAGAAATTAGTCCAGGATTAGAATTAGTATCGGAACTTGAATAAAAAGATATTTATGGGAAAATTCATAGAACTAGTAGATGTGATGCATACTAGGAAAGTCACTATAGTTTGCACACAAACACAATAGGTCAAATGAGTGGGAGACAACACGAAAGAATTAGCGAATGCTCTATATAACCTTTTGATACATAGCCAGCGAAAAGAACAGGAATGGGCGAATAATCTTTGAACCCATAAAATATGAAGTTGTAGAAGTTAAATGGAATATGATTATATTAGTTAGACTGCTTTTATGTGAAGAGTTGATTAGTGTTATTAGTGCTTAAATACAAAATAGGATAAAATAAGGCAACAAAGCTACAGTTCTGGAATGACATGGTTGGGGGTTGATTCAGGCAATGCCTCGTCTAGATATGATCTATATCAAAGAGTGCCTGAAAATTTTGAGTTTAGGGGTCAGGCAATACTACTACCGAATTTTGGTTGGCTTATGATTTGGTACTAGTGAAAAGTTGCTTTAAAAAGAGAGAGTCACACTTTTTAACTTTTTGAATGAGCAGAAGTTTAGTCATAAATGTTTTATCCTTACTCGGAAGGTAGATAGTATGTTGTGAAAGGATTATGTGGTAATTCCTTCCATCCTTACTCGGAAGGTAGATAATTCGTTGTGAAAGGATTATGTGGTAATTCCTTCTGAGAGCTTAACTACACATCATATGTTGGTAGGGATTGATGAGTCTAACAAGAAATGAAAGTGAAGTATTTAAGAGGTTCGAGTTCATAGAAGAAGATGTTGATAGAACATTCAGGGTAAAAAACAAATGACTATGAATAGAGTTCCACTGTTCTTGAATGAAGGATATATTGAATCCCAAGATTATTTGAAATAAGGCTTAGTTCGTTTTGGTCGTCGTAGAAATTAAAGGTGTGGAAATCATTTTTTTACCAATTTATTCTCTTTCCATATTTCTTACTAACGTCCAAGATCCAAACAGAACCTTAGTATGTATTTCCATGACTTACAGAATTTCTTTGCATTTTTAGGTGAAGGGGTTCGTCACTAAAATGGAATAGTGTTTCCATATTTCTTACTAATGTCCAAAGATCCAAACAGAACGTTAGTATGTATCTCTGTGACTTACAGAAGAAGTTTTTTGCATTTTTAGGTGAAGGGATTCGTCACTAAAATGGAAGAGTGCATGGGTGCTTGCGATTGCATCATTACCAAGGTACACGGCTCTTGGCAGTAATGCAAATTTCTGGTTTCAACCTTTTTCCCAATCAAGTTTAATGTGTTTGAGAGAGAGAGAGCGCACATTATCATCCATTTGACATTGTTTCTTTGTAGGCTGGACCAGGAACTATTGCGGAATCTATGATTCGAGGACTCCCCATAATTCTAAACGGTTTCATTGCCGGGCAGGTAGCCACAGTATTCTCTTCTATATTTCTATTTCCCCCAAAAAAATCCTGTTTGTGTTGTAGTAATTATTTATGTTTTATATCGGTTTTCTTATTTTTTATCCAGTTTTCCACAAACATGAACTTTGTATATTCTGTGCTCGTCATAGATCAGTGCCCTTTTTAACGTAGTATAGTTTGGGAACTTAAATTTATTGCAGGAAGCTGGGAATGTGCCATATGTTGTCGAAAATGGATGTGGGAAATTCTCCAAGTCTCCGAAAGAAATAGCCAACATAGTTGCTCAGTGGTTTGGTCCAAAACAAGATGAACTCATAGCCATGTCACAAAACGCATTGAGGCTTGCAAGGCCAGATGCCGTGTTTAAGATTGTCCACGATCTTCACGAGTTAGTCCGACATAAAAACATTTTACCCCATTGTTGTACGACTTGAACAAAATGGCTTCGACTCAATTTTCGCTTGAAGTTCTTTATTTGAATTACAGCTCGGGAATTTAAGAGGTTCTATCTATCCTTCCTAGATTCTTTTAGACAGTATTTCACATCATAATTGGGGAAATAAGGCACTGAAAAAATGAAGGTTGTACGTCAAATTCATTCCAAAGGCTGCATTTTCTTGATTTATAATTTGTAGTGGTCCATTTTTATTGTGTGAGAAGTATACAGGCGAGAGACTACCAATTACCATAAACCTCTTTAATTATCATACGAAGGTGATACTTTTAGGACGTATTTGATACGCAATAATTGATAGGATTGGACCCTTTTTATGGGTTGCTTTAGTTTGAGTTTTGCCTTCCCTTTTTTATTTTATTTTTTTTGCATTACTCCCTCAAGGGTGCTGAGTTGAAGGTGGGGTGGAGGGCCTTTGGAGTTTTTCTTTTAAACTCGTGATATCGTAAAGTACTATCTAGTTTACCTTATCAAATATACGATTATAGAGTAAAATTCATCTAATTCTAGTATCCATGTAAGAATGGAAATACCTCTTAAGGGCTAAAGGTTGAGACGTCTATATATGTTCATATTGTTTACAACATTGATGCGATTATCAATGTAGATTGATTATTTACTCTCCTTGTGGTTGTGCCTCTTAAGTGGTCGCAATGTGGCTTGAAATGGGACTCACAATCAGACACTATTACTAAACTTCTTACTACGATGAATTGTTTCCTGACTTGGACTGTTTGTCGCGCATAGTAATTGCAGCAAGGGGAATAAAAGCAGTAATGAATGTACCGCTTGTTAAGATATGTTATTTAGCAACATTTCATATCCCATTAAGGGCATGTTTGGAGTGTTTTTAAGTACTTATAAGTTATGGAGATTACCGACTATCGGGAGAGTGATAATTTATTTCACGCTGATACTCAGATTCAACTAAGCCCCAGAAAGAAAATTAACATCTTGGCAGGATAATTTTTTTCCAGGTAGTTAAATGTCTTTCTATACTCTATTTGGCCCTTGTTTGATTTTCATTAAATTACATTACATTACATTCTATTTTTCTCTCTCCTATTTTCAACCACACAATCTTCCATAAAATAATATTACACGTAAACCGAAAATTTTTCTTTCTTTTTCAACCACTCATTTTTCAAAAAATACTATTCTATACATTAAATTTTCCCTGTAATGGGGGCCAAACAGGGGCTTGATGCAATGAAGTGATGCTACGATAACATTTTTGGATAAAGCCATTTGTACATTATTTTTCTTACATTATGCTTGACATTCCATTGATTTTCAAACTGAAATGGGCGGGAATGTGTGTTGTGTTTGAAAATTGTCTAATGATGTCAAGACACGTGGCATGATGTAAAGAATGATGTAAAAATTAATGTACGAGTAGCATGATCCTACATTTTTATTCTATTTAAACATATTGAGTAATATTTTTTAAACTCTCCCCCTCTTTTGTTTGAAGTTTGAGAATCTAAATGCTTGTTTAGAAAATGTTCATAAACGATTTAAATTATAAAATGTTTGGTAAGTATTTATAAATGTTTTAAATTATAAATGGATAGATTTGAATGTTTGATAGTACTTGTGAGTCTTTTAAAATGTATAGATATAGATAAAATTAAGAGGAAATTACATATAAGCCTGTTTTTAAAATTTACATTTCATTAATCAAATTTAAAGTTTAACGTTTCATAAATCAGATTATATTTATTTATTTAAAAATACTAATTAAATCAATTACCAGTCTCTCCCTATCTCACCTCTCTCTCTCTCTCCCGCTCCTCTCTCTCGCACGTAACTCTCTGAATCTATCACCATCCACACGAAATGGCTGAGGATTGCTAGTGTAGTTGGTTGAGGAGCTACTCCATGACAATATTATCTTCCTCTCTAGAACCACCATCATCGCCTTCCTCTCTGGCTGCACACAAATCTATCTATTTTACAGGCAGATCCAAAATTCGCGTTGTTCGATATGGGCTTGATTGGATATTGCAAAGTGAAGGGAAATTTTGGCGATATGTTTTGGAGGCAGCGACGCAAAGAAATCGACTCACGACTGTGGGGAAGATGGTGGTTCGGTAGCTACAGTCGGCGATTTCGTATGTGTCTAGGGTGAATGTTGTGGTGGTGGTTTTGATTTTAGATTTGATGTAGATGTGGCGGTGGTTGTGTTGGCCTCGGTGTTAATGGTTGGGGAGGTTGTGGATTGGTGGAGGCTCTATTGAATTGAATATGTCAATTAGAGGCAGATCGAAGTGCACAACAAACCCTCGATCCTCGTCCTTCCATCGGCGACAATGGTCGGTGTGGAATGTACTGCGACAAGTCTGCTCTTCACAACGGCAAACACCTATTGCACGCGAAGTCGTACAAACGTGCAGCTTGTTTAGGGTTTTTTTTTTCTTTTTGTTGGTGGTGGAGTTATGATATATTGAGGTGTAACTGTGTAGGTGTAGAAGGTGGAGGACATAATGGATTTGGTACAGGCGGCGATTAGTACATGCATTTTTTATGCAGTTGGTGGTTGTGATCATGTTGGTATAGGTGATGGTGTTGGCGGTGATAGTGTAGCCATCATGATGTTATTTGTGGTAGTGTTGGTTGTCGTTATCGTTGTGGCGGCGACAACAGTAGTGTTGTTAGAAGCAATTGTGAGTGTAACTTACAATTGATTAAGTTGAGATCGAAAAATTAATCGTGACCAATTCATCTAATGATTTGCAATGAATAAATTAGTTGTGAGCAATAAAAACTTTGATTCTGTGACCGATTACCGATTAAAAATTTGTGACTTATAAAATTTTTGATTCATGATCGAAAAATAATCTATGGCTTTTAACATTTTTGATTTGTGATCGAGAAATAAGTTGTGACTAATAATTTGATAAGTTGTAACTATTTAATTATATAACCGTGACCAAAATTTATAAAATTGTGACATCAATATATGTTTAATAAATTAATTTATAAATAAATTTTAAAAAAATCTGATTTTTGAAATTTGAAACTTTATTTCTTAAATTTGAAATGTGCTCTATTTAATCTCTTATTTATGAATTTTTTCATAAAATTAATGAGTGTTTATAAATATGAGCTGAACATAATCTTATAAATTACCAAAAAAAATATAAAATAATAATATATTAATGGTGTATAAGTAAATACCTTGAAACATGTACATAAAAAGTGATTTGAATGTTTATAAATATAAGATAAATATGGGCTAACTCCTCAACGAGACGAGCACATTGGAATTGTAAAGTCTTTTTTCTTAAGAGTAATGTTATTAAGCCCTTGTTTGATTCGCTTAGATGGTACGTAATTATCATTAATTAATTAAACAATCTAAAAGTAGAAAAATGATTCATATTTAGCCCTTGTTTGATTCGCTTTAAAATTTTAATACATTAATCTTTCTTTTTTTTCAACAGTAAATTCTTAAATAAAATAATATTTCACATAAATAAATAAAAAATTCATCTTTTTTAACCATATACTCTACCAAAAACTATTATTTCAAAATATATTTTACCCAAATTTCTCTAGTCAAACAGGACTTAAGATGTTTTATCACTTGCAAGTTACAACCACCTATGTAACATTATTATTTTCTCAAGTTTAAAGCAACTCTATTGGCATTTCTTTGGCTTTTAAAAGTAAGTTTTTTTATAGTTACTTTCTATGAAGTACTTTCCTTCTAAGCTCAGACAAACTTTCTCGTGACCACATCTCCCTACGGAACCCACCCCCTCTTGTCTCTTTAAATCCCCTCGCACTCCACACACCAAGACTCAATCGCTAACGGAGGCTATAATCCCAATTCTCAAATCTCAACTCCATCAAACAAAGGAATTCTCTCAAATCCATCAATGCAGCTCACACTACAACAGCTGAAACAGTACGATGGCACAGACCCATCGAAGCCCTTATATGTGGCAGTAAAGGGTCGTATATTCGACATGACTTCCGGCAAGTCATTCTATGGCCCCGGAGGGCCCTACAGCATGTTTGCCGGCAAGGATGCGAGCCGGGCCCTGGCCAAAATGAGCAAAAACGAGGAAGATGTAATCGCCTCCCTTGATGGCCTCACTGATAAGGAAATGGGTGTCCTTAATGACTGGGAGAAGAAATTCGAGGCTAAGTATCCCATCGTTGGTACTGTTATTAATTAAGATATATTATCTGAACTTGAAGGTCTGTGTTCTTGGATTTTTAAGTGTCTTTGTGATGTGGGTGTGTGTAGTATGATGCGATTGATGAAATGACTATTGCATAAATAATTATCCCAATTGTTGGGATTTTGTCATCTGCTCAACATATGCTTATGAATTTATGTTTTCAATGATGTATCTGCTCAATGATTTAGATATGTTTTTTCATCCCCATTATGATTTTAATTATTTTAGCTCATTTTCTTTATTTTTACAGATAACCCAAAAAGTGATAGTTTACCATGTAGTAAGTATTACATCGCATAATTGATTATTCTTAAATCTTAATGTTGTTGCACTACCAATATTACCTGTAGTAATGGCTTGAGAAGGTGAGTCTGAGGGTGACTAGGTGTTGGAAAATTACATAATGTCAGTTTTTGACATTCTAAGTTGCAATAAAAAGTTAGCATGAGTCAAGGGATCATATAGGGAAAGTTCTAAGTGGCGGAGGATGTAGGATGTCCAGCCGAGGCCCCAAAGGGCGGCATGCAGGTAATTCTGCATGTCTTGGGCAGCCGCCCCCTGTGCAGATCAGAATGGGTGCCTTTTGTTCATGCTTATACCCATTTTTGATTGCCATTTTCATCCAAATTCACCTTTTTAAAGCTTTGTTTGTGTTTTGTAAGTCCGGAATTGCAGAACATGAATCTGTATTGGGTTCTTATCTTCTTAGTATTTGGGGTTGTTTTCATTAGTGCACGACGCAAACAACGTATTTGGATTCCTTTATATCTTGGAGGCATTTTGCTTTCCCATATCCTTCACTGGTCATCTTAAGGAAATTGCAAACACGTGCCTTGGAGCCAATTTTCTTCATCTTAAAAGTTCAACGTGATCTCCAACCTAATATATATTCTTGCCCCCACCATTGTGAATATAGATCCAACTAAAACAATTTTTCAAGTTTTAAATTGGCACCACCTTTGTCTTACATACGAGATTTCACAGTAACTTTTGTTAAGTTGGGGCATTCGGTGGAACCAATTTTTGAATATGGCAAAACCAGTTGCATTTCTTGTTGACCCTTTTTATGGGTTGCTTTAGTTTGAGTTTTGCCTTCCCTTTTTTATTTTATTTTTTTTGCATTACTCCCTCAAGGGTGCTGAGTTGAAGGTGGGGTGGAGGGCCTTTGGAGTTTTTCTTTTAAACTCGTGATATCGTAAAGTACTATCTAGTTTACCTTATCAAATATACGATTATAGAGTAAAATTCATCTAATTCTAGTATCCATGTAAGAATGGAAATACCTCTTAAGGGCTAAAGGTTGAGACGTCTATATATGTTCATATTGTTTACAACATTGATGCGATTATCAATGTAGATTGATTATTTACTCTCCTTGTGGTTGTGCCTCTTAAGTGGTCGCAATGTGGCTTGAAATGGGACTCACAATCAGACACTATTACTAAACTTCTTACTACGATGAATTGTTTCCTGACTTGGACTGTTTGTCGCGCATAGTAATTGCAGCAAGGGGAATAAAAGCAGTAATGAATGTACCGCTTGTTAAGATATGTTATTTAGCAACATTTCATATCCCATTAAGGGCATGTTTGGAGTGTTTTTAAGTACTTATAAGTTATGGAGATTACCGACTATCGGGAGAGTGATAATTTATTTCACGCTGATACTCAGATTCAACTAAGCCCCAGAAAGAAAATTAACATCTTGGCAGGATAATTTTTTTCCAGGTAGTTAAATGTCTTTCTATACTCTATTTGATGCAATGAAGTGATGCTACGATAACATTTTTGGATAAAGCCGTTTGTACATTATTTTTCTTACATTATGCTTGACATTCCATTGATTTTCAAACTGAAATGGGCGGGAATGTGTGTTGTGTTTGAAAATTGTCTAATGATGTCAAGACACGTGGCACAATGTAAAGAATGATATAAAAATTAATGTACGAGTAACATGATTCAACATTTTTATTCTATATAAACATATCGATTAATATTTTTTACACTTTCTTCCCCTCTTTCATTTGAAGTTTGAGAATCTAAATGCTTGTTTAGAAATAAACGATTTAAATTATAAAATGTTTGGTAAGTATTTATAAATGTTTTAAATTATAAATGGATAGATTTGAATGTTTGATAGTACTTCTGAGTCTTTTATAGATATAGATAAAATTAAGAGGAAATTACATTTAAGCCTGTTTTTAAAATTTACACTTCATTTATCAAATTTAAAGTTTAACATTTCATAAATCGGATTATAATTATTTATTAAATAATACTAATTAAATTAATTACCAGTCTTTCCCTACCTAATCTCTCTCTCTCTCCCACTCCTCTCTCTCTCTCACACGTAACTCTGAATCTGTCACCTTCCACACAAAATGGCTGAGGATTGCTAGTGTAGATGGATGAGGAGCTACTCCATGACAATATTATCTTCCTCTCTGGAACCACCATCATCGCCTTCCTCTCTGACTGCACACAAAACTATCTATTTTAAAGGCAGATCCAAAATTCGGGTTGTTTGACATAGGCTTGATTGTATATTGCAAAGTGAAGGGAAATTTTGGCGATATGTTTTGGAGGCAGCGACGCAAAGAAATCGACTCACGACTGTGGGGAAGATGGTGGTTCGGTAGCTACAGTCGGCGATTTCGTATGTGTCTAGGGTGAATGTTGTGGTGGTGGTTTTGATTTTAGATTTGATGTAGATGTGGCGGTGGTTGTGTTGGCAGCGGTGTTAATGGTTGTGGAGGTTGTGGATTGGTGGAGGCTCTATTGAATTGAATATGTCAATTAGAGGCAGATCGAAGTGCACAACAAACCCTCGATCCTCGTCCTTCCATCGGCGACAATGGTCGGTGTGGAATGTACTGCGACAAGTCTGCTCTTCACAACGGCAAACACCTATTGCACGCGAAGTCGTACAAACGTGCAGCTTGTTTAGGGTTTTTTTTTTCTTTTTGTTGGTGGTGGAGTTATGATATATTGAGGTGTAACTGTGTAGGTGTAGAAGATGGAGGACATAATGGATTTGGTACAGGCGGCGATTAGTACATGCATTTTTTATGCAGTTGGTGGTTGTGATCATGTTGGTATAGGTGATGGTGTTGGCGGTGATAGTGTAGCCATCATGATGTTATTTGTGGTAGTGTTGGTTGTCGTTATCGTTGTGGCGGCGACAACAGTAGTGTTGTTAGAAGCAATTGTGACTGTAACTTACAATTGATTAAGTTGAGATCGAAAAATTAATCGTGACCAATTCATCTAATGATTTGCAATGAATAAATTAGTTGTGAGCAATAAAAACTTTGATTCTGTGACCGATTACCGATTAAAAATTTGTGACTTATAAAATTTTTGATTCATGATCGAAAAATAATCTATGGCTTTTAACATTTTTGATTTGTGATCGAGAAATAAGTTGTGACTAATAATTTGATAAGTTGTAACTATTTAATTATATAACCGTGACCAAAATTTATAAAATTGTGACATCAATATATGTTTAATAAATTAATTTATAAATAAATTTTAAAAAAATCTGATTTTTGAAATTTGAAACTTTATTTCTTAAATTTGAAATGTGCTCTATTTAATCTCTTATTTATGAATTTTTTCATAAAATTAATGAGTGTTTATAAATATGAGCTGAACATAATCTTATAAATTACCAAAAAAAATATAAAATAATAATATATTAATGGTGTATAAGTAAATACCTTGAAACATGTACATAAAAAGTGATTTGAATGTTTATAAATATAAGATAAATATGGGCTAACTCCTCAACGAGACGAGCACATTGGAATTGTAAAGTCTTTTTTCTTAAGAGTAATGTTATTAAGCCCTTGTTTGATTCGCTTAGATGGTACGTAATTATCATTAATTAATTAAACAATCTAAAAGTAGAAAAATGATTCATATTTAGCCCTTGTTTGATTCGCTTTAAAATTTTAATACATTAATCTTTCTTTTTTTTCAACAGTAAATTCTTAAATAAAATAATATTTCACATAAATAAATAAAAAATTCATCTTTTTTAACCATATACTCTACCAAAAACTATTATTTCAAAATATATTTTACCCAAATTTCTCTGGCCAAACAGTACTTAAGATGTTTTATCACTTGCAAGTAACAACCACCTATGTAACATTATTATTTTCTCAAGTTTAAAGTAACTCTATTGGCATATCTTTGGGCTTTTAAAAGTAAGCTTTTTTATAGTTACTTTCTATGAAGTACTTTCCTTCTAAGCTCAGACAAACTTTCTCGTGACCACATCTCCCTACGGAACCCACCCCCTCTTGTCTCTTTAAATCCCCTCGCACTCCACACACCAAGACTCAATCGCTAACGGAGGCTATAATCCCAATTCTCAAATCTCAACTCCATCAAACAAAGGAATTCTCTCAAATCCATCAATGCAGCTCACACTACAACAGCTGAAACAGTACGATGGCACAGACCCATCGAAGCCCTTATATGTGGCAGTAAAGGGTCGTATATTCGACATGACTTCCGGCAAGTCATTCTATGGCCCCGGAGGGCCCTACAGCATGTTTGCCGGCAAGGATGCGAGCCGGGCCCTGGCCAAAATGAGCAAAAACGAGGAAGATGTAATCGCCTCCCTTGATGGCCTCACTGATAAGGAAATGGGTGTCCTTAATGACTGGGAGAAGAAATTCGAGGCTAAGTATCCCATCGTTGGTACTGTTATTAATTAAGATATATTATCTGAACTTGAAGGTCTGTGTTCTTGGATTTTTAAGTGTCTTTGTGATGTGGGTGTGTGTAGTATGATGCGATTGATGAAATGACTATTGCATAAATAATTATCCCAATTGTTGGGATTTTGTCATCTGCTCAACATATGCTTATGAATTTATGTTTTCAATGATGTATCTGCTCAATGATTTAGATATGTTTTTTCATCCCCATTATGATTTTAATTATTTTAGCTCATTTTCTTTATTTTTACAGATAACCCAAAAAGTGATAGTTTACCATGTAGTAAGTATTACATCGCATAATTGATTATTCTTAAATCTTAATGTTGTTGCACTACCAATATTACCTGTAGTAATGGCTTGAGAAGGTGAGTCTGAGGGTGACTAGGTGTTGGAAAATTACATAATGTCAGTTTTTGACATTCTAAGTTGCAATAAAAAGTTAGCATGAGTCAAGGGATCATATAGGGAAAGTTCTAAGTGGCGGAGGATGTAGGATGTCCAGCCGAGGCCCCAAAGGGCGGCATGCAGGTAATTCTGCATGTCTTGGGCAGCCGCCCCCTGTGCAGATCAGAATGGGTGCCTTTTGTTCATGCTTATACCCATTTTTGATTGCCATTTTCATCCAAATTCACCTTTTTAAAGCTTTGTTTGTGTTTTGTAAGTCCGGAATTGCAGAACATGAATCTGTATTGGGTTCTTATCTTCTTAGTATTTGGGGTTGTTTTCATTAGTGCACGACGCAAACAACGTATTTGGATTCCTTTATATCTTGGAGGCATTTTGCTTTCCCATATCCTTCACTGGTCATCTTAAGGAAATTGCAAACACGTGCCTTGGAGCCAATTTTCTTCATCTTAAAAGTTCAACGTGATCTCCAACCTAATATATATTCTTGCCCCCACCATTGTGAATATAGATCCAACTAAAACAATTTTTCAAGTTTTAAATTGGCACCACCTTTGTCTTACATACGAGATTTCACAGTAACTTTTGTTAAGTTGGGGCATTCGGTGGAACCAATTTTTGAATATGGCAAAACCAGTTGCATTTCTTGTTGACGACGTTGAATGTGATCTATGTTCTAACAATAACCAAACCTGAAAAGACATAGGGTGAAACTTTAGTGCAGTCACGGGCATGTCAATAGTGGAAGCAAGATGAATACTTTTGCAGAGGTCATATTTGCAACGCCATGTCAGATGCCTTGTTTGATCGATACCCTTTTTCCTATGTTGGCGGTGGCTTCAGATAATTTTCTGTGTCAGCCACCTTTTCTGACAGTGTGTGATGGTGGAGTACCAGAGGTGGTGGCTTGAAATGAAGATAGTTGAGTTGATTACCAACGAAGATCTTTAAATGATAAATAGATTGATTAAAAGAAAGTTATGTTGGAGGAAGTCAATTGTTGGGAGAAAGGAATGAATAAAGGCAGTAGGCAGCAGGGGAAGTAGACGTAGTGACAGGACTTTTTTTTACTTTTAAAAAACGTATTTTGGTTGCTTCCTGATTTCTAATATTATATCTTTCTATTGGCTAGATGTATATTTATGCAAGAATAGGAAAAAAATGTATGCCAAAGTTCCAAAGTTCGACGTAGTACATGAAATCTATGGTTTTACCATATAACCCATCGTAGCTGCTTAATAGCAGGCAGAATTACAATTAAACACAGGATCTAAAGGTAAGATATGGAATTTTACATTTTTTAATTCGTTTCATCCTTCTAAAGTGGAGGAAGCATTCAAATCAAGGTATGTTCATTCTATGATATTTGTCTATCCTTGGGCTTGTAATTTTTCAATTTGTTCTATGCAAAGTGAGAAAGGATATAAATGATGATGATTTGTACATCTTTTGGTAAGTAAAACTGACTAACTTGCTTTGTACTTCATTGATAATGCCCTTGTGGTAAGGAAAAAAAGGGAAATTGATTGCATGTTAGTTACTTATATCTTGATTGGGGGTTGAGGTTAGTTCAAAGAAACTGGAGAAAGTAATGTTATCGGGAAGAGAACTTCAAAAATATTCTAGGAAGAGGCAAAGGTTGAGGAGGAAGTACGAGAAATTGTCAGAAGTTAATAGGTAGTGAGCCTTCTCTCAATGAAGATTGATTTAGGACAATACCTCTAAAGTGGAGTAATTTGATGAACACTAGAGACTTACACATTGATGAAGAAGATCGAAAGGCTTGAGAAAAAGCTTGAGGACATACATTGTGTACAAGGATGATTACGACGTGTTTGATAAAGAAATGGAGTATAGTGTCTTTGATGGAATGACTCTTGACGAGGTCACAAGCCTACTTTTGATCAGCTGTGCTAAAGATATTTGGGTAGATCGAGAGCAACAATGATTAATAAATAGAATAAAAAAACAAGCAAATCACATGGATTGGTACACGATGGGATAGCTTTTCATTATAACTAGGCTTGATACAGTCCAACAAATTGACTACTATTGAACCTCAAGGCCTTTGATAAACGGTTCTTCAAGACCTTTTAAACGATCATTTATCACTAAATCATTGAAGGGAAGCAAAAGGCAAGTTAGAGCATGATTTGATTTCATTTTTGTAATTGAGATTAAAGTTTAATCTCTATTAATCCGATATCACTAATTATTGAACGGAAGCAAAAGGTTAGTGTGTGATTTGATTCAATTCTACTTAGCCATTGCTTGATAGAAATTAAAATTTAGAGTTTAATTTAGGATTATTGGCAAAAAGTCCTCCTAGAAAGTTGTCCATGCCTAATATAGCCCCTGCCTATTGAAAATCGCGAAAACTCTCCTATTTGAAACATTTTGTTCGAACTCCCCCTCTCCCACCCCTGTCAAGATCCGTTAGTTTAACTGTTAAAAACAGTAAAAATTGTCAAAATTAAAATGAATAATTGCAGTTACAATCCAAAACTTTTTATTATTTGTAAATTATACCCAAATTTATTATATCTGCCAACCAGAATTCCAAACTTCTAAAATTTTATTTTCCACCCCATCTCATCCCACCCCATACGTCTCAAGATCTGCGTACTCAGCCTACCCAATGAAGAACAGTAGAACAGAAACGCTACATCATAACACAAGCACATTGGGCATACAATCTTAGGAAACTAAACACAACCCTCATTAAAATAAGGACAGAAATTAAAAAAAAACCCGGAATTGGCTTTGAAGTACATGATTTCCATGGCTTTCAACACCGCAACATGAAGCTTTTCCCGCCATTCTTTATTCTTCTTAGTTGCAGCACAGTGATTCTCTTGTATTCTCATGTACAAGACTAGTGAAGCACAGTGAATATTTAATGAATTTCACGTAAAAAACAAGAAAATGAATTCAAGAAAGAAAAACCCCAGTACCTGTAAATCTGCTGGAAGAATTATAGACCCCACCTTTGCTCTGATTTTTCAAGATTTACAAGGTCTCTCGTGTGCCGTACAGAGACATAAATTTTGCATCTGTATATTTAGTTGTATGTATAGATTGTGTAATATTGTCAATATCTTGACTAGGACTACAAGAATTTGCAGTTGTGGCTATTACGGGCAGAATTACTGTTCTTGAAGGTTCTTGATGGTCACATGTCGGCCCACCAAGTTCGGTGACTTAAGTGGCGGCATGGTGGAGTTATTGGTGGTTGAAGGTGGTGGCATGAGCTTGGCAGATATAAAAAATCTGGGTATAATTTGCAAGAAGTAACAAGTTTGGGATTGTAACTGCAATTATTCTTTTTTAATTTTTGGCAATTTTTGCTGTTTTTAACAGTTAAACTAATTGATCTTGACAATATGAGGTTTTTCAAACAAAAAGGTTTCGAATGGGGGAGTTTTATGTGAATTTCAATAAATAGGGAGTATATCATACATGGATAAGTTTTTATTGGGATTTTCTATTATTAATCCTTTAATTTAAGTCAAGTTAACAATTAATTTTAATCATATATTTATATTTTATGAGACCTACATTTTTTCAATCATACATTTTATCAATTTTTATCAAAATCTATTAAAAATTTAATTTTAATTCCCACCAAATGGGACTTAATATGACTTTCATAATGTTTAGTCCCTAACGATCAAAGGGAAGCAAGAGGGGAGCAAATATTTCGTCCGAGCCTATATTGGAATAATGTACGGTGATTGGTTAATTCTTAATATTAGGAACACATAATTGACAATAAGTTGGATCGTAGGGGGCTTGTTCAATAGAGATTATGAGAATTGATTTTTCGACTTAGAGAGAATAGTGGATTCTATCTGTAAAAATAGTAAAAAATGACAGCTGAAATAATGAAATAACAGTTAAAAAATTGATTTTTTGAGATGAAAAATCAATACCAAACCTCCACTAGACTTATTTTCAATAAATTTATTGATATGACACAATTTAGTCAATAAAATAATGTCATGTCACGTGTTCCTTACAAATCCACAATATAATTGGAATCAAAATGATACCAAAATTTCCTAGTGATTTAGTTGTATACGAACTTACACGAGATTTTTTCCCTAGCTCAGGACGATGGGTTATGAACCTCGATTGACAGTTAAACAACAATTATTTATAAAAATCTACGGATTATTATATACGTACTTTAGTATGGCAATGGTTCTGATCAGACCAGTAACATCGAGCAGTTAATTAATTATTTTATTGGCTAACATGGAAAGCCACTGTGAAAAGAATGAAACAATAGCGAAGAAAATTCAACAAGAACTCGTCCGGGCCGGGCCCACGATATTTTGCGGTTTCATTTTCGAGGAAAAGATTTTACACATTGACAACCCCCACCACCTCTGCGTGTCTCAAACTGCGAAAAATTTAGGTTTGCTCTGATCTTTCCACGAATCGTTGATCCCTCACAATGGTGAGCTCTCTCTCTCTCTCGTATGCGTGTGTATACATATTTATTTGTATATTTCCAAGCCAAGCTTTTTGATTTTACATTATTCTGTCCTTTAGGGTTTATTGTTCTGATTATTGTGAGAATTTGTAGACTACTTAGGAGTACCTGAAACCCCTTTTTTCTTTAAGCTCTATGATGCGGTTGTGTTGTGTTTTCTTTAGAAATTGAAACTTATGTGTTTGTTTTTGGTATGACGATAAATAATAAGTTAGAACTCTTACTCTAGCTTCCCATGTATATTTTAGCTAGATTTCTTGAATTATACCCACTTGCTTATGTTTCTCTCGATAATATGATTTTGAAATTTAAGTTTTTGCTAAAGTTGGCTATTTACATTTTGGGAATTGTATTTTGCTGTTCTATTAAATTCTGGTTCCACTTTATTGTCTGGTAGTAAAATCCTATTACAAATCACTAAATATGTATGCACATGTATTGGATGCATGTATTTAGTTTCATATACATAAGAACGATTTGTGGAACTGGTTTTCTTTGCCTGCTCAATTCTTTAGTTATATTTCAGTGTGTGTGTGTTGGGGGGGGGGGGGGATGAGGCCACTTACATTTATTTAAGACTTTAAATATTAGAACTCATATATAAAGAGTTTTGAAGTCCTAAAAGTTTTTATTACTTATTACCAATTCTGGTTACTATTTTATTTAAAAATTATTGTTCTTGTTCTTTTGCGAAATTTGTTAGGCCTTGCCTCATGGATGGAAGCCAAATGGAATAGAAATGCTCGTCATAAAATGGCTATTTCTAGGTTTAACTAATGGCTAACCTAAGGGAGTCATAAACTGTAATTAAGTTGCTATTGGAAATGGTCTTTCCTCCACTTTTTTCTCCAAAATGCCTCTACTGATTTTTGCTTGTCAATTTATCATTACCGACTGACTTTATCATGTTTTACCTCTTTTGTTGCTTCAGTTACAAGTACAAGCACTATTATTTCCTATACCACCGGTAAACATGTTCTCAATCTCTCTCTGATTCTGAAAAAAAGCAAGAACAAAACTGCTTTAGTTGTCAATTCTAAATGTTTACTACTCCCCTGCTGCCAATTATTGCCCTTATCCAACAGTTGACCGCTCTACGTCCCACCCACTTCACAACTGATTCATTCTCTTTGCTATTTGTAGTTTGGTGGTTTACAACAATAAAATTCACTTTATATTTCAGTCAGTCAATTCAGATGTATCATATGAATACAAATTTGTCTCTCTGAGTCGTATCTCCTGCCATTACTGAACTATGCTTGTTAAAGGCCATTTTCCTTTCCATTTGAGTTCATTCTTTTCCAAACTAACAGGAAACTGCTACATAGTCGGCCATGGTTCTTTTGCAGTGCTGCAGTGAACTGTCCTTGAGACTTTCATCCATAATACCTGACCGAGAAACCGTGATTGGACTTTTGTGTCACTTTGGCATGATTTATGCTCGCGATTTGTTCTTCTTCTTGTTACTTATATTGTTTTCATGTTATATGCAGTCTAACAGGCACACTATTATTCTTATGCAAACATCTCAGTACAGAGCAACCCGTACTTTCATGGACTTTGACTCAATCAGTCAAGCGATGGATGGTATGTCTCAATTACCATCATTGATTATATATTTCTGACAGTTGCCCGTATTCATCTAATTCATTTTGTCATATAATGTACTTGGTTTAGAAGGATGGATATTTTAGACTCTAAAAACTCACATAGCTTCTTAAAAGAAAGCAGATAATTAGGAAAAGAAACAATAATGCTAGAAAACATCAAATATCATGCATGTTGGTAAAATCAAATTGTTGAATTGAGACCATAAATATTTTAAAATCTGCTCATTATAATAATATTATAGTTCTGAACGTCATTTTTCCACCAGTTTACTTAAATTTGTTCTTCATTAGTTTACAGGCCAATGTGATGAGGATGGTAAGGTTTCAAGTTATCTTACTAAAATTTGTCTTTTCCAAACCTTTTCTTGTGTCAAAACAACTTCTATTACAACTCGTCTATCCAGGAAAAATAAATAAAAAAATAAAAAAATTCCAGTTTGATATCCTTTGTAATACTGTACATGGAGTTTTATGGCATTATGTCCTGTTTGGTAAGGAGGGTGCAAATAGGACTATACCATTGAAAAAAGAAAGAAGGTGGCTAATATATTTTCCATATACTGCTTAGTCCTGTCTAATACTATGCATCCATTAGAGTACTATTTGGGAAAAGGATTGAGTTGCATATCATAATTATGTTTTTCAGAATCCTACCCCTGTCATCTGGTCACCAACTTCCTTGACCTTCTGGCGCTGGGCAGGCGTCAGCCCCTGTATTTACACTATTATGTTTCACGCTGCTCATGATTATTACCTTTTCTCTGCAGGAATTTGTGGACTATATGAAAGGAAACTCAAGGAGATAAATCCAGCCATCAGAAACCTCTCTTATGATATATCAGATCTTTACAATTTTATTGACGGTCTTGCAGATTTGAGTGCATTAGTGTATCTTTCCCTCTCCTCTCTCCCCGTCTCTCGCTCTCACACTCGCATACAAATGCACTCACACTAGCATGTTCACATGCATGAATTCATAACAACGAACATAAACTACTATTTAGTGCACACATTATTCCAAGGCAATCACTTTGCTTATAATTAATGTCACACGATTCATTTGTGCAGTTATGATCACTCAATTCAGGCTTACCTTCCATATGACCGGCAGTGGATCAAACACAAGACGTTACATCATTTGAAGAAATTGGCTCATTGATATATACAGCGTGCAGCTATCTCTAATTGGATTTTCACAAGAAAGCAGAAGTGCAGATTCAGACTCTTGGTTGAACAGTATTTCAATCTCTAAATAGTCATATCTAAGCTTGTGTCTCGTGTTTTCTTCCCCCATGGAAATATAACACAGTCGAGTGGCATTTATCCACTTTTTGTTTACTTCAACTGTTGCTGAAATTAGTCTACTTCATGTGTATGTTTTGTTTTACAGCGTGTAATATGCAGAATTTATCTAGCAAACTGTATGGAAAGATTTGAATTTTTATCGACTTTGGCCTCGTAATGTTGAGAAACATTGTGTAACGGGAGCCGTTCTTCACGTGTCTCTGTGAATTAGATCAAGTACTCGTGCTAGAGTTTTACTACAGAGACAAGGCTTGTTGAGGGAGGAAGATGATGGCCGTTGATAGACGCTGGGACTATTAGTGCTAAAAATTTTCAGTTTACAGATTTTATTTATTTTTATTTTTATTTATTTATTTTTTATGACCATAGCTGTTCGGGCCAGTTCATGCGCACTTAGACTAATTCCAGTTTTATGACCATAAGTGTTCGGGCTAGCTCGCGCGCAATTCGACTAATTCCACGGGGCCCTGAAGTTTACAATCGTGTACTCACCTCAGTGGCCCTGAGGAGATTCGAACTAATGATCATTGGAGAGCAAATTCAAGGAAAATTGCATGATTGGTTTCTAAGCGGCTAAGCCGTTGTTTGCCTACCATTATTTCAAAACTCTTTTTTATCTGAAATTCATTTTCAACCACATATTCTTGACAATAAAATATTTTGTACGTAAATTACATTTTTTTTTATATGTTTTAACAGCATATTCCTCAAAAATTTACTGTTTAAAAGTTCATTTTTCTTAGTAATGGTAGACAAAAAAGGGCTAGTTATAGAGTCGTTGGCCTTGGATCATAATTGCACAACCAGTTCTTGAGGATGGTAACTCTACGAGTTTTCGTTAATTCATTGTGTTACTTTGGTTGTGTAGCTACAATGATGGACTGAGGACTATCTAGCCTTTTCAAAAAGTTTTACTCGAACAATTTTTCAAACATGTAATAAAATGTGCTAAAATCGATAATCACGTTGCATAGGGGTTAAATGGGACGAATCAAGCCAGACTTTGGTTGATATTCGGCTTGCACTCAACTCATCTTATTTAACAACTTTATATGTATAATTTAAAATATCTGTAACAACCTAATCAATTTTTACACACCATGGGTCAATATTTTGTCCACACTCGAGAATGATAGATTTTGATTGCCCACCATTCATTTGGTGTTGACATCATGGTTTAGTTTATCCTTTTCATAAGGGGTTTTCAGTTTATAAAAAAATAAAAATGATTGAGAAATTTAAATCAATTTGATACATGTCCTACACAACTTTTCAACGAGTCGTGTTATTGAAGATGGTTTTAATTCATTGAGTTCGAATTGCTATTGCAAGAGAGCGCAACTTTTTTCTTTTTTCGTTATCACCGTGATACTTTCGCGTAAAAGATATTGAAATGATCAATACTATTGAGTTGAGTCCTATTGCATAATCGATTATAGTCAAATGATATTGTATTTATAGTTGTTAGGAAAACTAAGCTTGATTTGAGAGCTTTAATTTAGTTCTAATAAGATTGTGAATTTGGATTGACTCATTATTTAGATATTTTCATTAAAGAACGATGAGTACTTATCTCCATAAGTTAACAAACACTTGGAAAATGACTTCTAATCTCAACAATTTAAAAATTCATAACATCTTCGAAAGATTTCGACACGAATGAAAGATTTCGATAACCAAAATTTAGAACTCACTACTAAAACACATAAAAAAAATCTGGAAAATATTTAGGTGTGCACAAGAAATGAAGGTGAATGGTTGAAAGAATATCTTTTGGATTATTTTGGTTTAATTATTAGATTATTTTGATATCCCAACTTTGATCATGGATTTTGTTGATTTGCCAGCTTTGAATAATCAATTATTTTGAGATAAAGAAGAGGAATATGTGGTTCAAATCTTTTGGATATTAATATACAAAGTCTTCCCCATTATATGATGCAGTGTCCTATCTGGTGCTATCAAATATGACCCCACATCTGTCTTTTGTTCAATGTTTGGCCAAGCTTAAAAATTATTAATAAATTTACTTATAAGTAAAAAAGTAATTTAAAATATTTTTTGTTGATGAAATTTGAAAATAAGCAAATTACTTATGTTATGAACAAATTAAGAGTTAATTTATAATGTTTTTCATCTTACTATAAAGTGAAAAAGATAGAAAAAAAAAAGTTATCCAAATATGTCTTTACATTTCTAGGTTCAGCCAAACATGCTACTATCGATAAATGAATATAAGAACAAATGTTACTCTTGACGTATGAATTCGTCGTCTTCAACATTTTTAACATTTAATATATATCTACCTACTTCATTCTTTTGGATGGAAATTATCGAAACTAGAGTTTAAATTAGATAAAAATAATTTTACACTTAAAATCTTATTTTTACATCGTTCAATCCCCGTCCAATATTTTTACGAAAATTGTAGGAAGGAGTGTTTAGTTCAAACAATAGATGTTTAAAATTTGACTCAAATTGTTTTTCATTTGCAATAATTATATATACATTTTATTTTCACAATTATTTCGTGTTTCAAAAATACATTTCATTTCGTGTTAAAAAATAATTTTTAATTTTACAAATATTTTGTGTTACAAAAATACATCTTAATTTTTTAACTTTAACATGCATTTTGTTTAAATATTAAATATTCAAATTGGTTATTAATCTTCAAAACGTTTTAATTAGTCCCTAACTTACATTTTATTTCTTTGAGAAAAAAGAGAGAGAGAGAGTAAATTATGCCTAATGGCTAATGTCCAATCCTTTCTTTACTATGTTGTATAAGTTGTCAAAAGATCGAAGAAAAATTATCCTTCTTGTCGGAACTAGCAGAGTGGATTAAAACCAGTAATCAGAATTCAGAATAGATGAGATTCAGAATCTTTACAGATAATAAAAAATAATATTCTATAATAGTGACAGCAAATTCATATTATTCATATCTCATTCATGTTTATCAAAAAATCACCATTCATGAACACGGGCATACCAAACTTTCTCTCTCTCCCCCCTCTTGTCTCCATCTTCAATTCTTTCACCAATAATTATATCCATTTTTTAAACTTTTTCTGGCTTTTGTTTTTTTTTCCTTGTTTTCACTGAAAAGAAGGATTAAGTGTGTTCATTTATTGTCAAAATTGTTGCGTTGTTATTGGGCATGTAAGTAGAAAATGATGCTACTGCATAAACCCTTTTTGGTATCGTCTTGTTCTTGTAAATTTTCGATACTATAAAGCGAAATAGTATATTTGTAAGCGATTTCATGTGATTATTTTTTCTGCTGCCTTTCTTGATCTTCTATGTTGATTGTAGGTTAAATTTGGTTTCTTACAGTTGGTTTAATTTTCAAGCTCGATTTTTGTTTGATATTAGCCATTGCTTGAGTTTATTGCAAAACATGTTTTTAGGAATTGAAACTGAAAAATACAAAAAATGTACAATAATTTCGAAATGGCGTTTTATAGATTTTTGTGGGTTATGGCTTTGATTTTTCTTTTTCTTCCCTTACCTCTGTTTTTTTTTTAACAGTTATGGGTATTTGTTTTTATGAAAGCTATTATCATCTGTGGAGTTTTGAGTTTGAATCTTTGATGCTATGGACATCAATTCATTCTGATTGTCATGTTTGGAGAATTTTTTTTTATTTTTTTTCAGGCATTGAAATGAGTTGACAGTATCTAGAAATTGTACTTGGAATTATTGACTAAGTGAAATTTGCAAGCTTTTTAGATTTTCCCTAATTTTCCATCTTTTGATTCTTTTGGCTGAAGATCTTGATTTGAATTTATGTTGGGCTAATAGCAGTTAAAACAGATGGGTATATATCTCAGTACCCCTAAAACAGAGAAGTTTTCCGAAGATGGTGAGAATAGCCGGCTTAGATATGGCTTATCATCAATGCAAGGATGGCGTTCTACAATGGAAGATGCTGTAAGTAGTTAAGATTCTATTAGACATCATGCACTTGTACCCCATTAAGTTTGTCTTCTGTCACTGTTTTAAGTTGTTGCGATTGATTATTATTTTCTAATATGGTTTGATTATGATTTTGTCTCGTGGATTTAGCACTTCAATAGTTAGTGACTATTTCTTTTTCCCCTTAGCATGCGGCAATTCCTGATTTGGATGCTTCCACTTCATTTTTTGGTGTTTATGACGGTCATGGAGGTAATTTTATTTGTTTGTTTTATATATTTGTGTTTGCATGTGTTTGGGTCTAAAGAGACAAGCAACCAGAAGAAAATAATTTGTTGAATTGTATGCATTTATCACCTGTCTTGGGTTCCTTGAGTTTTTATAGTTGCAAAACAGATGCGTTAACGACTACATCTAGTTTGGATAATGAAGAGTTTACTGACTTGTTATAGATGCTTGTTGGGTCTAGTGCCA
The DNA here is from genome assembly GCF_002742605.1 of Olea europaea var. sylvestris. Lineage (NCBI taxonomy): Eukaryota > Viridiplantae > Streptophyta > Magnoliopsida > Lamiales > Oleaceae > Olea > Olea europaea. Next base: position 132,127 of record NW_019263520.1, read on the forward strand.
TGACTCTGCAAATTCGGCTAAGAAGCACAGTTATGTGTAAACTTATTGCATATTGGGTATGGATACATCCAAGCTTGGATAAGCATGGACATGCTCTAATAAGTATGTGATACCTTTTTTTTAATTATTTTATGTTTTTTATATTTTTGAAATTTCTTATACGTATTGGACACGTTAAGACACGTGAAGAAGATGAGTTTTATTGGTTTTGAAAACTTGTAAAACTCATTATTATTGGCTGTCGAAGTTTTTTTACGTAATAGATAACTATTGTTATTGATATAACTTATAACTTATTGAAAACATATAATATTTATTAATTAACAAATTTAAAGAAAGTAAACTAGTTTTCACTGCACAATTTACACTTATTATTGAAAAAATGTATAATTTTAAATAATTGTCAACTAGAGTTTTAGACTAATTGACAATTAGGGTGTTTTTGATTGACTTTATTTTTTTATGAAAAATGTTATTTTTCCACTCCAATTCCTATTTTTGATATGTTTGATTTACGTTTTTCCATGAAAATATTTTTCAAAAGTTGGTTACATGATCATATTTTTCTCAAAAATCGAGGAAAATATTTTCTTTAGTGGGAAGTAGATTTTTATTTTTCAGGTAATCTTCCCTCTCTTATCTACCCACTAATGAAAACATACAATATTTTTTAGGTTGAAAATTAAGTAAATCTACATTTTATTGACAAATTTCACGCAACTAAGTTCTAGAACTTTGCGTAGAACTTATTTTTTCCTATGCAAGTTCCATGCTTGCAATCAAACACACCCTTAGAGTTTTATTATTGAAAATAGGCAATAGTATTAAAACTTTTAATACATGCAAAACCGTGCTAATAGTTGATGACTATGGTTTTCTTATTGGAAATAGATAATGATATTAAAACTTTTAGTACCTAGTACCATGTAAGTTTTAATACATGTAAAATTGTGCCGATCAATTATACGTTAATCTAATTAAATTAAGGATTGAGATAGAATTATTTAGTAGTTTATTTTATTTTTTGTTGTCGGGCCTCTATTTTAATGTTATTTATAGTAATAATATTATGTCGAGTTTTATGACCTATGAAATTTTTTGCAAAATTTTTTAAAAAAAATTTGTATCGATGTACCCATAGCCTGTTTTATCCGAATTTGTGCTTCTTAGCTTATGGAAATTCAAATACAAATGACATGCAGCGTCTCAGTACAATGTTGCTTGAAACCAAGAAAATAGTGTCTTTTTATCCAACTCGTACTTCAACGTTCAAAGTTGGAGAATATATTCAGTGTTAGTAGACTGTGCGGTAATTTAAGTTTTTCATCTCAGCTTTTGGAATCTAATCGCTTGGTCCCGCTGCAGGATGATGCTTGTATAAGATAAGATGTATGGTCGACGACAATTTATTTTTAAAGATATCCACTTTAATGAGAAGCTTCCCCTTTCTTGTGTACTATTTAGTTTCTAGGAACAACATGTGTATAAAACATTTTTTTATTTGTTATAAGATACATTATCTTGGACCGTCATCAACATGGAGAGAGGGAAAGACGGTGTTTTTGCACAAGATTACTCTGAAAATTATTTCTAATACGATTTTAGCTGAGAGCTAGTTCCAATGTTCTGTTTTATCGTTTTAATTTTTCGTATGTCTATATGTGGACTTGAAGTCCGCATCTCATTTATTGTTGCTAGTTCATTTTCCATACCACATTTCCATTTATATATATGTGTTGTTAATTTCCTCAGTATGTCTGTAAGACTCTGTATTTCACCATTTAGCTGATCTATCGTGTTGTTGCCCTGCTAAGTCGCTCTATGTCAGTCTATGTTTAGTTTGGACAAAAGGATGTCAAATACATACCTTTTTTTTTTTTTTTTTTTTTTTTTTTTTTTTTTTTTAATTTTTTTTTGTGGAAAA